>NC_088238.1:55060990-55178463 GCF_036934945.1 Oncorhynchus masou masou
TCCTCCTCCTCTCCCCACCCCACCCACCTCTCCCCACCCACCTCCTCCTCTCCCCATCCTACCCACTCTTCTCCCCACCCCACCCACTTTTCTCCCCTCTTTCTCTTACACACACACACACACACACACACACACACACACACACACACACACACACACACACACACACACACACACACACACACACACACACACACACACACACACACACACACACTCCTATCCATACCAAGTACTGAGTTGGTCTTTATTAAATTCATAAAGGGACTCTTTTTGCATGTCTGTGAAATGTTTAAAAAAAAAAAACTTGTGGGGTTTGGAAAGAAAAGAAGATTTGCTAACTCCAACAAATGAAAGCCATCGGTCTGTCACAATTGGCGTGTTGTGGTTGGATAAGCCCGGTCCTTCTGTATTTAGCCAATCCAAATGTTTTCTAAGCTAAAAGGGAAACACATTTAGCGCTGGCGTGTAACAATGTCAGCGTTCTAAATCGATCCATGATGTGCGCGTGCACAGTGTGAACCAGGATCAGAATCAATCACTTCCCAATTAATACATTCCACCCATTGAGTTCATCACTATTCATTCGTTTTTTAATATACCGCAGTGTTGATGGCAAACCTGGCCCTGCCATCACTAGCTGATTCTTCAGTTTCTCAGTGGGCTTCCCCTACATGGGGGTTGGTCTAACCACAGTTGAATGCAATGACCTCACCACCACTATTCTGTCATAGACACACGATTTACGGTTATAACGAACAACAACAGTTGCACGAGGAGACGGCTCCCACATCGCTGTGGAAACAGCACAACAAGCGGTAAATCTGAATGAATCAAATTGTATTACAGTGAGGAAATTGAATGATGACAAGTGACACTTAAAAATAAGAATGGGACCGTGGCATGGAGAGTACCCAGATTCAAGGACCTTTAGGCGTATAAACGCGTTTGGAAAAAAGTCCACCTGAACTATTCATGGGTTGCATGTTTCCTCATTGTTGTTTTGAACGTTTGTTTTCAACTGATGCCCAACTGAGCATTCTACTGAATACACTCATCATCAATGAGCTCTGATGAAGATTTCATCAAAAGTGCATTCCAGTGGCTAGAAATACAATGACATTTCAAAGGAGGCAAATAACTAGTAGGAAAACCATTTGTCATCATTTTGATGCCACTGGATTGACATTCGATGCAGTATAATGTTAGCTAGCTAAGATTGAAGGGAGGCCACCGGATTGACATTCGATGCAGTATAATGTTAGCTAGCTAAGATTGAAGGGAGGCCACCGGATTGACATTCGATGCAGTATAATGTTAGCTAGCTAAGATTGAAGGGAGGCCACCAGATTGACATTCGATGCAGTATAATGTTAGCTAGCTAAGATTGAAGGGAGGCCACCGGATTTTAGCTGGCTAATTTTGAGAAAGAAGAAAAACCTGCACGCTGCTCTTGCTAGTGTCACTGCTCTATCGGCCTTCGTATCGGCCTTCGTCAGAGCTTTCGTGACTGTTTATCATTTGCACCCTTGTGTAGACATAGCTCCACCCACGTCCGGTCAATGCATCCAATGGGGTTGGAGTCTAGGGACAATAAACAAGTGTTACCAAATATAACAATGTGCATTTCCATAACTATTCTAATAGTGTGTACATAAAACAACAACATTTCCCATAACTATTCTAATAGTGTGTACATAAAACAATAACATTTCTATAACTATTCTAATAGTGTGTACATAAAACAACAACATTTCCCATTACTATTCTAATAGTGTGTACATAAAACAATAACATTTCTATAACTATTCTAATAGTGTGTACATAAAACAACAACATTTCCCATTACTATTCTAATAGTGTGTACATAAAACAATAACATTTCTATAACTATTCTAATAGTGTGTACATAAAAAGTATTAAACACGTCTGTAAAACAACAACCGATCAAGTAATCTTTCATAAATCATACAGTGCAAGAAATGTTAATGTTAGCATTGATAGCTATTTTTGACAGACTTTGCTAGCTACTGACAACATTGCCATCTGTCTAAAGTAAATGTGACGACATGATAATGCTGGCAAAGTTGTTTCCTACTAAATGTTTGACTACTTTAGCAATGTCATCGTATTTCCAGGCAATATAGTGTGATTTAGACGAAAAAGTGGTACGCCTCCGTCCAGAATGAACCACGCCCTTCAGGCACCACTATGGCGCCCCCGATAGAGGGCAGCTTGAACGTTCATAACAATGACGTGACGGAGGTGCAACCTATGGATTGAACGAATGGAGAACCTATATCACCCCCCGTTTTCAAATATCGTTTTAACAGGCCCGAGTCTCTCTCTATTCCATCGACGATGTGATCTTGCAAACGAAATAAAGAAACTAAGTGAAAACTCACACTGCCTCTGATGCATTAAGATCTCAGCTGAATGTGTCTTTGAGACAGTGAATGAGACCTCTTAAACTAACTGAAGGAGGACTGACTGTGGGGAGCTGGCAGAGACCAAAGCTTCCCGTGTAACTAAGTAAGTGAGTGTGTGTGTGTGTGTGTGTGGGTGTGTGTTCAGACTGAATGAATGTGTGTGTGTCTGTTTTCGGGAGGTGAATGAGAATGCGAGTGAGTTTGTTCCTGTTTCACCATTCCAGTTTACTCCCAGTGCAATATCCACGGTCCATTCCAGACTTCCGTTCCATTCCAGCCCAAACCGACACTTCAGGGGGCTGTCCAACTGAAGCATGGGCCTCCTCTGCCCCCTCTATCACAGGATTAGTGCCCCAGACCCCTCCCTCCCTTCCCTCTTGCCCACATTGACACCTCATTGTGAGGTTGGAGAAAGAAGGGAAGAGGTGTAGAGGTCTGGAAGCTTCCTATCGCTGCTCTATTCAACACTCAATTGTCGTTTTCTCCTCGTTTTCCCTACCCAGCATCGAGACTGGCGTATCAGCTATTGCTGCATGTGAGAGCACACCTGCCTAAAAACACAGACTTGTCTCCCACTCCCAGGAACGATAATACAAATAGAATGAGAACTGGTACCTCCTCTCCTCTCCCCACCCCACCCACCTCCTCCTCCTCTCCCCACCCCGCCCACCTCCTCCTCCTCTCCCCACCCCACCCACCCACCTCCTCTCCTCTCCTCTCCTCTCCCCACCCCACCCACCTCCTCCTCCTCTCCCCACCTCCTCCTCCTCTCCCCACCCACCTCCTCCTCCTCCCCCCCACCACACCCACCTCCTCCTCCTCTCCCCACCCCACACATCTCCTCCTCCTCTCCCCACCTCCTCCTCCTCTCCCCACCCACCTCCTCCTCCTCTCCCCACCCACCCTTCTTCTCTCCCCACCCCACCCACCAGGCCAAAGTCAAGGCTCAGAGGACTAGACAGGCCAAAGTCATGGCTCAGAGGACTAGACAGGCCAAAGTCATAGCTCAGAGGGCTAGACAGGCCAAAGTCATGGCTCAGAGGACTAGACAGGCCAAAGTCATAGCTCAGAGGGCTAGACAGGCCAAAGTCATGGCTCAGAGGACTAGACAGGCCAAAGTCAAGGCTCAGAGAGAGAGACAGGCCAAAGTCAAGGCTCAGAGGGCTAGACAGGCCAAAGTCAAGGCTCAGAGAGAGAGACAGGCCAAAGTCAAGGCTCAGAGGGCTAGACAGGCCAAAGTCAAGGCTCAGAGGGCTAGACAGGCCAAAGTCAAGGCTCAGAGGACTAGACAGGCCAAAGTCAAGGCTCAGAGGACTAGACAGGCCAAAGTCAAGGCTCAGAGGAGAGACAGGCCAAAGTCAAGCTCAGAGGACTAGACAGGCCAAAGTCAAGGCTCAGAGGACTAGACAGGCCAAAGTCAAGGCTCAGAGAGAGAGACAGGCCAAAGTCAAGGCTCAGAGAGAGAGACAGGCCAAAGTCAAGGCTCAGAGGACTAGACAGGCCAAAGTCAAGGCTCAGAGAGAGAGACAGGCCAAAGTCAAGGCTCAGAGGGCTAGACAGGCCAAAGTCAAGGCTCAGAGAGAGAGACAGGCCAAAGTCAAGGCTCAGAGAGAGAGACAGGCCAAAGTCAAGGCTCAGAGGGCTAGACAGGCCAAAGTCAAGGCTCAGAGAGAGAGACAGGCCAAAGTCAAGGCTCAGAGGACTAGACAGGCCATAGTCATAGCTCAGAGAGCTAGACAGGCCAAAGTCATGGCTCAGAGGGCTAGACAGGCCAAAGTCATGGCTCAGAGGACTAGACAGGCCAAAGTCTTGGCTCAGAGGACTAGACAGGCCGAAGTCATGGCTCAGAGGACTAGACAGGCCAAAGTCATAGCTCAGAGAGCTAGACAGGCCAAAGTCATGGCTCAGAGGACTAGACAGGCCAAAATCATGGCTCAGAGAGAGAGACAGGCCAAAGTCAAGGCTCAGAGAGATAGACAGGCTAAAGTCATGGCTCAGAGAGATAGAAGTCAGCCAATGATTGAAACTCCCAAGTGTTGCCATGGCTTCTCTGGTGTGTGTGTGTGTGTGTGTGTGTGTGTGTGTGTGTGTGTGTGTGTGTGTGTGTGTGTGTGTGTGTGAGTGTGTGTGCATGAAGTCTGTCGCCAGCAAGCTCTTGAATTACTTATAAATAGCTAACAAAATAGCTACGCAGACGATCTGAGTTATTGACCTTATTGACCTTTTTTTCCCAATCTCTGCCCTGTCTCTATGCACACTCACAGAATACAGTCGACTCTAGAGCTGGGCATGCCAAAGTCATGGCCCAGAGGACTAGACAGGCCAAAGTCATAGCTCAGAGGACTAGACAGGCCAAAGTCATAGCTCAGAGGACTAGACAGGCCAAAGTCATAGCTCAGAGGACTAGACAGGCCAAAGTCATAGCTCAGAGGACTAGACAGGCCAAAGTCAAGGCTCAGAGAGAGAGACAGGCCAAAGTCTTGGCTCAGAGGGCTAGACAGGCCAAAGTCAAGGTTCAGAGGGCTAGACAGGCCAAAGTCATGGCTCAGAGGACTAGACAGGCCAAAGTCATGGCTCAGAGGACTAGACAGGCCAAAGTCAAGGCTCAGAGGACTAGACAGGCCAAAGTCATAGCTCAGAGGGATAGACAGGCCAAAGTCATAGCTCAGAGGACTAGACAGGCCAAAGTCAAGGCTCAGAGGACTAGACAGGCCAAAGTCATAGCTCAGAGGACTAGACAGGCCAAAGTCATGGCTCAGAGGACTAGACAGGCCAAAGTCATAGCTCAGAGGACTAGACAGGCCAAAGTCATGGCTCAGAGGACTAGACAGGCCAAAGTCATAGCTCAGAGGGATAGACAGGCCAAAGTCATAGCTCAGAGGACTAGACAGGCCAAAGTCATGGCTCAGAGGACTAGACAGGCCAAAGTCAAGGCTCAGAGGGCTAGACAGGCCAAAGTCATGGCTCAGAGGACTAGACAGGCCAAAGTCATGGCTCAGAGGACTAGACAGGCCAAAGTCAAGGCTCAGAGGACTAGACAGGCCAAAGTCATGGCTCAGAGGACTAGACAGGCCAAAGTCAAGGCTCAGAGGACTAGACAGGCCAAAGTCAAGGCTCAGAGAGAGAGACAGGCCAAAGTCAAGGCTCAGAGAGAGAGAGACAGGCCAAAGTCATAGCTCAGAGGACTAGACCGGCCAAAGTCATAGCTCAGAGGACTAGACAGCCCAAAGTCAAGGCTCAGAGAGAGAGACAGGCCAAAGTCATAGCTCAGAGGACTAGACAGGCCAAAGTCATGGCTCAGAGGACTAGACAGGCCAAAGTCATGGCTCAGAGAGCTAGACAGGCCAAAGTCATGGCTCAGAGGACTAGACAGGCCAAAGTCAAGGCTCAGAGGACTAGACAGGCCAAAGTCAAGGCTCAGAGAGCTAGACAGGCCAAAGTCATGGCTCAGAGAGCTAGACAGGCCAAAGTCATGGCTCAGAGAGGAGCAGCAGAGAGGCTGATGGGTATCTAGAGTGCTGCACCCCTCTGGTACTGTGTTGTTCCTTTCATCTCCGGGGATGTCTGGGACCAATTTGACCTTACCTTGACCTCTGCCCGTGCCTGTGTGTGTGCCTGTGTGTGTGTGCCTGTGTGTGTGTGCCTGTGTGTGTGTGCCTGTGTGTGTGTGCGTGTGTGTGTGTGTGTGCGCGCCTGTGTGTGTGTGCACGCCTGTGTGTGTGTGTGCGTGCCTGTGTGTGCGTGCCTGTGTGTGCGTGTGTGTTTGTCCTGCATGGATTTAAGAGGAGCAGATGACTGCTGTCTGTGTGGACACTGTTTTAGTAAGGTCAGTGTGTTGGAAGGTGTACAGCTAACATGAACAACTCAATGATTGGAACCATGTGTCTATGTGCTCGGCTCTTCTGGCATCAACCCTCCTCCAGAACACTACACTTGCTAGATGCATGTAGAGACAATAGCCACAGGCCCTCAACCTAAAGAAAAACCCAAAGCATCTTGGGAAATGTAGTCTTTCTCTCCTAGAGACCCCTCCACGCCCTCTACACCTTCAGTTCGTGAGGCTTCCCTCTGGCTGGCGCTTCAGAAGGCCCATGGCCGAGAAGAACGTCTTCAAACATTCATTAGTTCCTTGTGCTGTTGAACTACTTAATGCAATGTATCAGGATATATACCTACTGTATCTATCCAGTACAGTTGGGACAGCGGTCAGTTGAGAGTGAATGTATCAATGTCCTCTATAAACAATAAAGTTTTATTCTATTCTAGACAAACTGGGAGTCGGCCTGCGTCTGTCCCCTCAGTGCATCCAAACTGCCACAACGGCAAACACATTGACACAACACTGACTACTCCTCCTACACAGACAGACAGAGAATTACACTGGACTCTGGAATGTGGAGCTCAGCCCAGTCGAGACAGACAGAGTGGACGACGGACTGGTCTCTGGTATGTGGAGCTCAACCCAGTCGAGACAGACAGAGAATTACACTGGACTCTGGAATGTGGAGCTCAGCCCAGTCGAGACAGACAGAGTGGACGACGGACTGGTCTCTGGTATGTGGGGCTCAGCCCAGTCGAGACAGACAGAGTGGACGACGGACTGGTCTCTGGTATGTGGAGCTCAGCCCAGTCGAGACAGACAGAGTGGACGACTGACTGGTCTCTGGTATGTGGAGCTCAGCCCAGTCGAGACAGACAGAGTGGACGACTGACTGGTCTCTGGTATGTGGAGCTCAGCCCAGTCGAGACAGACAGAGTGGACGACGGACTGGTCTCTGGTATGTGGAGTCTAGCTCTCTGGTATGTGGGGCTCAGCCCAGTCTCGAGACAGACAGAGTGGACGACGGACTGGTCTCTGGTATGTGGGGCTCAGCCCAGTCTAGACAGACAGAGTGGACGACTGACTGGTCTCTGGTATGTGGAGCTCAGCCCAGTCGAGACAGACAGAGTGGATTACTGACTGGTCTCTGGAATGTGGAGCTCAGCCCAGTCTAGACAGACAGAGTGGACGACGGACTGGTCTCTGGTATGTGGAGCTCAGCCCAGTCTAGACAGACAGAGTGGACGACTGACTGGTCTCTGGTATGTGGAGCTCAGCCCAGTCTAGACAGACAGAGTGGACGACTGACTGGTCTCTGGTATGTGGAGCTCAGCCCAGTCTAGACAGACAGAGTGGACGACTGACTGGTCTCTGGTATGTGGAGCTCAGCCCAGTCTAGACAGACAGAGTGGACGACTGACTGGTCTCTGGTATGTGGAGCTCAGCCCAGTCGAGACAGACAGAGTGGACGACTGACTGGTCTCTGGTATGTGGAGCTCAGCCCAGTCGAGACAGACAGAGTGGACGACGGACTGGTCTCTGGTATGTGGGGCTCAGCCCAGTCGAGACAGACAGAGTGGACGACTGACTGGTCTCTGGTATGTGGAGCTCAGCCCAGTCTAGACAGACAGAGTGGACGACGGACTGGTCTCTGGTATGTGGAGCTCAGCCCAGTCTAGACAGACAGAGTGGACGACTGACTGGTCTCTGGTATGTGGAGCTCAGCCCAGTCTAGACAGACAGAGTGGACGACGGACTGGTCTCTGGTATGTGGAGCTCAGCCCAGTCTAGACAGACAGAGTGGACGACGGACTGGTCTCTGGTATGTGCGGCTCAGCCCAGTCGAGACAGACAGAGTGGACGACTGACTGGTCTCTGGTATGTGGAGCTCAGCCCAGTCTAGATAGAGTCAAGTCTCCAAACCAAGGTCTTTCCTCCCTCACTGCAGCTCCCTAATAACACACTGTCTTCTCCCTGGAAGGGATGGAATCGGTGGGTTCAAAGGCACCAACTGCAGAGACCTGTTGATCTAAACGATACATGGATGGGAATTTACAATAGAATTGTTGGCTTTAAGGGTGTCTGTATTTCGCGGCAAATGCGAAGATCTGTAGCAGTGATTATTGATTGATCCTGAATGAAGTACCAGACGGGCCTATCCCATTGGTTTCATTCCTCCAGGCACACTCAGTCAACCGCAGCTCAAGTTCTTTGAAATATTTCTATACATCTAAGTGGTAGATGAGTGGGAGACAACAATAGGATGGGAGGACGCGGATGGTTTTGAGATCTGTGAAAGATGAACAGACGGAAACGATCAGTGTTAGTTAGAGCGTACACATCCATCTGGACCGACACCGCTTTGGGGTTTATGGATGCTGTTTGTTTATGGTCAATCGGAGGCTGGAATGCATTTGGACCACAATGCACTCTGTTAGTCGGCTCGTGTGATTCGTCAAGACAGATTATTGGTGTGATACGAACAGGCTGTTGGTTGTTGAAGTAGTGAAAACAATTGAAAAGTAGGTGTGTGTGTGTCCAGAGTACTTGATCAGACCTTGAGTACCTCTAATCTCTTACATCATTTCATAACAGAGTGATGGGGTCACGACCTCCCGTCTCCATCTCAAGTAACTCACATTGAGTTTCAAAACGCAGAGCTAAAACAATCATATCTTGAGAGTTATTAATGTTGCTGTTGTTGCTACCTTTTTAAGGATGAAATTAGCACATTCTGATAATGCTGAGAGGTTAGGGCCTTCCAACATTGACAGTCCCACAACACCGACACAAACCTAACCTCCGGCTTTTGTATTTCGATGTCGAGACGTGAAGTGCCATATTTTGCCTACAGAGCTTATTGTTCAATTGTCAAGATCGGACTCTTTCGTTCTCGCTTTTCTTCATTTCTCTGCCTTTTACAGTCTTGAAGTCTAGAAGTGTTCCACTTGCTCAGCTTTCTTTTATTCTCTTGTCCTCCCTTGGTACAGTGGGGAGTTTTTGTGCGGGTTAGGAGGGGTGGGGGAGCGGTTGTGGAGTTTAGTGGGCCCGTGGTCTTGCCAGAAAATGAGTTCACCACAAAGCAGTGTTTCCCAGAGGAAATGTGATAAGGTTCTGGGGTGGAGCCACGTCTTTGAGTTAGTTATAGATGAGAGAGAAAGGGAGTATAGAGATGGAGAAAGGGAGGGAAGATGGGGGGGTAGATGGGATGGGAGAGAGGGGGGGGGGTGAGGAGAGAGAGGGAGGGTAGATGGGGAGGGAGAAGGGGAGTGTAAATGGGAGAGAGGGGGTGATGGGGTGATAGGGGAGAGAGGGAGGGTAGATTGGGGGAGAGAGGGAGGGTAGATGGGGAGGGAGAAGGGGAGTGTAGATGGGGGAGGGAGGGTAGATGGGGAGGGAGAATGGGAGTGTAGATGGGGGAGAGGGGGTGCTAGGGGAGAGAGGGATGGTAGATGGGGAGGGAGAAGGGGAGTGTAGATGGGGAGGGAGAAGGGGAGTGTAGATGGGGGAGAGGGGGTGATAGGGGAGAGAGGGAGGGTAGATGGGGAGGGAGAAGGGGAGTGTAGATGGGGGAGAGGGGGTGATAGGGGAGAGAGGGAGGGTAGATGGGGAGGGAGAAGGAGAGTGTAGATGGGGGAGAGGGGGTGATGGGGGAGAGGGAGGGTAGATGGGGAGGAGAGAGACGGAGGGTAGATGGGGGGAGAGAGGGAGGGTAGATGGGGAGGGAGAAGGGGAGGGAGGGTAGATGGGGTGGGAGAGGGGATGATGGGGGAGAGAGGGAGTGTAGATGGGGGAGAGAGGGAGGGTAGATGGGGTGGGAGAGAGGGGGAAGATAAATGAGTGTAGATGGAGAGAGAGAGGGAAGATAAATGAGTATAGATGGAGAGAGAGAGGGAAGATAAATGAGTGTAGATGGAGGGAGATAAATGAGTGTAGATGGAGAGAGAGGAGGGAGATAAATGAGTGTAGATGGAGAGAGAGGGGAAGATAAATGCGTGTAGATGGAGAGAGAGAGGGAAGATAAATGAGTATAGATGGAGAGAGAGAGGGAAGATAAATGAGTGTAGATGGATAGAGAGAGTGGGAAGATAAATGAGTGTAGATGGAGAGAGAGGAGGAAGATAAATGAGTGTAGATGGAGAGAGAGAGGGAAGATAAATGAGTGTAGATGTATAGAGAGAGAGAGGGAAGATAAATGAGTATAGATGGAGAGAGAGAGGGAAGATAAATGAGTGTAGATGGAGATAAATGAGTGTAGATGGAGAGAGAGAGTGGGAAGATAAATGAGTGTAGATGGAGAGAGAGGAGGAAGATAAATGAGTGTAGATGGAGAGAGAGAGGGAAGATAAATGAGTGTAGATGGATAGAGAGAGAGAGGGAAGATAAATGAGTGTAGATGGAGAGAGAGAGGAAGATAAATGAGTGTAGATGGATGGAGAGAGATAAATGAGGAAGATAAATGAGTGTAGATGGATAGAGAGAGAGAGGGAAGATAAATGAGTGTAGATGGAGAGAGAGGGGAAGATAATGAGTGTAGATGAGGGGAAGATAAATGAGTGTAGATGGGGAAGATAAATGAGTGTAGATGGAGAGAGAGAGGGAAGATAAATGAGTATCGATGGATAGAGAGAGAGATGGAAGATAAATGAGTGTAGATGGAGAGAGAGAGAGGGAAGATAAATGAGTATAGATGGATAGAGAGAGGGGGGGGGAGATAAATGAGTGTAGATGGAGAGCGAGAGGGAAGATAAATGAGTATAGATGGATAGAGAGAGAGAGGGAAGATAAATGAGTGTAGATGGATTGAGAGAGAGGGGGAAGATAAATGAGTGTAGATGGATAGATAGAGAGGGGGAAGATAAATGAGTGTAGATGGAGAGAGAGAGGGGGAAGATAAATGAGTGTAGATGGATAGAGAGAGTGGGAAGATAAATGAGTATAGATGGAGAGAGAGAGAGAGAGAGAGGGAAGATAAATGAGTATAGATGGAGAGAGAGAGGGGGAAGATAAATGAGTGTAGATGGATAGAGAGTGTGGGAAGATAAATGAGTGTAGATGGAGAGAGAGAGAGAGGGAAGATAAATGAGTATAGATGGAGAGAGAGAGAGAGGGGGAAGATAAATGAGTATAGATGGAGATAGAGGAGGAAGATAAATGAGTGTAGATGGATAGAGAGAGGGGAAGATAAATGAGTGTAGATGGATTGAGAGAGGAGGAAGATAAATGAGTGTAGATGGATAGATAGAGAGGGGGAAGATAAATGAGTGTTGATGGAGAGAGAGAGGAGGAAGATAAATGAGTGTAGATGGATAGATAGAGAGGGGGAAGATAAATGAGTGTAGATGGATTGAGAGAGAGGGGGAAGATAAATGAGTGTAGATGGAGAGAGAGAGGGGGAAGATAAATGAGTGTAGATGGATAGAGAGAGTGGGAAGATAAATGAGTATAGATGGAGAGAGAGAGAGAGAGAGGGAAGATAAATGAGTATAGATGGAGATAGAGGGGGAAGACAAATGAGTGTAGATGGAGAGAGAGAGAGAGGGGGAAGGTAAATGATTGTAGATAGATAGAGAGAGTGGGAAGATAAATGAGTATAGATGGAGAGAGAGAGAGAGGGAAGATAAATGAGTATAGATGGAGAGAGAGAGAGAGGGGGAAGATAAATGAGTATAGATGGAGATAGAGGGGGAAGACAAATGAGTGTAGATGGAGAGAGAGAGAGGGGGAAGGTAAATGATTGTAGATAGATAGAGAGAGAGAGAGAGAGAGGGAAGATAAATGAGTGTAGATGGATAGAGAGAGAGGGGAAGATAAATGAGTATAGATGGAGAGAGAGAGAGAGGGGAAGATAAATGAGTATAGATGGAGAGAGAGAGGGGGAAGATAAATGAGTGTAGATGGAGAGAGAGAGGGAAGATAAATGAGTGTAGATGGAGAGAGAGAGGGAAGATAAATGAGTATAGATGGATTGAGAGAGAGGGGGAAGATAAATGAGTGTAGATGGAGAGAGAGAGGGAAGATAAATGAGTGTAGATGGATAGAGAGAGAGAGGGAAGATAAATGAGTGTAGATGGATTGAGAGAGAGGGGGAAGATAAATGAGTGTAGATGGAGAGAGAGAGGAGGAAGATAAATGAGTGTAGATGGAGAGATAGAGAGGGGGAAGATAAATGAGTGTAGATGGATAGAGAGAGTGGGAAGATAAATGAGTATAGATGGAGAGAGAGAGAGAGAGAGAGAGAGAGAGAGAGAGGGAAGATAAATGAGTATAGATGGAGAGAGAGAGGGGGAAGATAAATGAGTGTAGATGGATAGAGAGAGGGGGAAGATAAATGAGTGTAGATGGATTGAGAGAGAGGGGGGGAAGATAAATGAGTATAGATGGAGAGAGAGAGAGAGAGAGAGAGAGAGAGGGAAGATAAATGAGTATAGATGGAGAGAGAGAGAGAGGGGGAAGATAAATGAGTGTAGATGGAGAGAGAGGGGTAAGATAAATGAGTGTAGATGGATTGAGAGAGAGGGGGAAGATAAATGAGTATAGATGGAGAGAGAGAGAGAGGGGAAGATAAATGAGTATAGATGGAGATAGAGGGGGAAGACAAATGAGTGTAGATGGAGAGAGAGAGAGGGGGAAGGTAAATGAGTGTAGATAGATAGAGAGAGAGAGAGAGGGAAGATAAATGAGTGTAGATGGATAGAGAGAGAGGGGGAAGATAAATGAGTATAGATGGGGAGAGAGAGAGAGAGTGGGAAGATAAATGAGTATAGATGGAGAGAGAGAGAGAGAGAGAGAGAGAGAGAGGGGGAAGATAAATGAGTATAGATGGAGAGCGAGAGAGGGGGAAGATAAATGAGTATAGATGGAGAGAGAGAGGGGGAAGATAAATGAGTGTAGATGGAGAGAGAGAGAGGGGGGAAGATAAATGAGTGTAGATGGAGAGAGAGAGAGGGGGAAGATAAATGAGTGTATATGGAGAGAGAGAGAGGGGGAAGATAAATGAGTAGATGGATAGAGAGGGGGAAGATAAATGAGTGTAGATGGATAGAGAGAAGGGGAAGATAAATGAGTGTAGATGGAGAGAGTATTGAAGAAAGCAGGAACGGTTTGAAGAGTCTATTGATACACAGTCACAATCTGTTTTCTGAATGGGCTGCGTCTCAATCCACCACATCTGCCGAAGTCAGGCTTCCTATGTCCGGCCTCCTATGTCAGGCCTCCTCTGTCAGGCTTCCTATGTCCGGCTTCCTATGTCCGGCTTCCTATGTCAGGCCTCCTCTGTCAGGCTTCATATGTCCGGCTTCCTCTGTCAGGCCTCCTCTGTCAGGCCTCCTCTGTCAGGCCTCCTCTGTCCGGCTTCCTATGTCAGGCTTCCTATGTCAGGCTTCCTATGTCAGGCTTCCTATGTCAGGCCTCCTCTGTCAGGCCTCCTATGTCAGGCCTCCTATGTCAGGCCTCCTATGTCAGGCTTCCTATGTCAGGCTTCCTATGTCAGGCCTCCTATGTCAGGCCTCCTATGTCAGGCTTCCTATGTCAGGCCTCCTATGTCAGGCCTCCTATGTCAGGCTTCCTATGTCAGGCTTCAAATCAAATTTATTTATATAGCCCTTCGTACATCAGCTGATATCTCAAAGTGCTGTACAGAAACCCAGCCTAAAACCCCAAACAGCAAGCAATGCAGGTGTAGAAGCACAGTGGTTAGGAAAGACTCCCTAGAAAGGCCAAAACCTAGGAAGAAACCTAGAGAGGAACCAGGCTATGTGGGGTGGCCAGTCCTCTTCTGGCTGTGCCGGGTGGAGATTATAACAGAACATGGCCAAGATGTTCAAATGTTCATAAATGACCAGCATGGTCGAATAATAATAAGGTAGAACAGTTGAAACTGGAGCAGCAGCACGGCCAGGTGGACTGGGGACAGCAAGGAGACATCATGTCAGGTAGTCCTGGGGCATGGTCCTAGGGCTCAGGTCCTCCGAGAGAGAGAAGGAGAGAATTAGAGAACGCACACTTAGATTCACACAGGACACCGAATTGGACAGGAGAAGTACTCCAGATATAACAAACTGACCCCAGCCCCCCGACACATAAACTACTGCAGCATAAATATTGGAGGCTGAGACAGGAGGAGTTAGGAGACACTGTGGCCCCATCTGAGGACACCCCCGGACAGGGCCAAACAGGAAGGATATAACCCCACCCACTTTGCCAAAGCACAGCCCCCACACCACTAGAGGGATATCTTCAACCACCAACTTACCATCCTGAGACAAAGCTGAGTATAGCCCGCAAAGATCTCCGCCATGGCACAACCCAAGGGGGGGCGCCAACCCAGACAGGATGACCACATCAGTGAATCAACCCACTCAGGTGACGCACCCCTTCCAGGGACGGCATGAGAGGGCCCCAGGCTTCCTATGTCAGGCCTCCTATGTCAGGCCTCCTATGTCAGGCCTCCTATGTCAGGCCTCCTATGTCAGGCCTCCTATGTCAGGCCTCCTCTGTCAGGCCTCCTATGTCAGGCTTCCTATGTCAGGCTTCCTATGTCAGGCTTCCTATGTCAGGCCTCCTATATCAGGCTTCCTATGTCAGGCTTCAAATCAAATCAAATTTATTTATATAGCCCTTCGTACATCAGCTGATATCTCAAAGTGCTGTACAGAAACCCAGCCTAAAACCCCAAACAGCAAGCAATGCAGGTGTAGAAGCACGGTGGTTAGGAAAAACTCCCTAGAAAGGCCAAAACCTAGGAAGAAACCTAGAGAGGAACCAGGCTATGTGGGGTGGCCAGTCCTCTTCTGGCTGTGCCGGGTGGAGATTATAACAGAACATGGCCAAGATGTTCAAATGTTCATAAATGACCAGCATGGTCGAATATTAATAAGGCAGAACAGTTGAAACTGGAGCAGCAGCACGGCCAGGTGGACTGGGGACAGCAAGGAGTCATCATGTCAGGTAGTCCTGGGGCATGGTCCTAGGGCTCAGGTCCTCCGAGAGAGAGAAAGAAAGAGAATTAGAGAGAGCATATGTGGGGTGGCCAGTCCTCTTCTGGCTGTGCCGGGTGGAGATTATAACAGAACATGGCCAAGATGTTCAAATGTTCATAAATGACCAGCATGGTCGAATAATAATAAGGCAGAACAGTTGAAACTGGAGCAGCAGCACGGCCAGGTGGACTGGGGACAGCAAGGAGTCATCATGTCAGGTAGTCCTGGGGCATGGTCCTAGGGCTCAGGTCCTCCGAGAGAGAGAAGGAGAGAATTAGAGAACGCACACTTAGATTCACACAGGACACCGAATTGGACAGGAGAAGTACTCCAGATATAACAAACTGACCCCAGCCCCCCGACACATAAACTACTGCAGCATAAATACTGGAGGCTGAGACAGGAGGGGTTAGGAGATACTGTGGCCCCATCCGAGGACACCCCGGACAGGGCCAAACAGGAAGGATATAACCCCACCCACTTTGCCAAAGCACAGCCCCCACACCACTAGAGGGATATCTTCAACCACCAACTTACCATCCTGAGACAAAGCTGAGTATAGCCCGCAAAGATCTCCGCCATGGCACAACCCAAGGGGGGGCGCCAACCCAGACAGGATGACCACATCAGTGAATCAACCCAATCAGGTGACGCACCCCTTCCAGGGACGGCATGAGAGGGCCCCAGGCTTCCTATGTCAGGCCTCCTATGTCAGGCCTCCTATGTCAGGCCTCCTATGTCAGGCTTCCTATGTCAGGCTTCCTAAGTCAGGCTTCCTTGGAAGATGGCCGAGCTACAATGGTATAAATCGGCCTTCGTCCAAACGGTAATATGACCAGTCTATGGAAAGATGAGACTCTCACGAATAGGATTTGCTCTACGACCCCCGAAAAGCCCCACGGGACCTGTCTGAAGTCACTACCAGCCGATGTGCCAACTTCTGTCTGTAGCGTCCAAACCTTTTGGGCTACAAACTAATATGACCCCCACAAGTGTCACGGGACTCGTCCGAAGGTAACCCGGTACCCGTTTAAAAAATGAATGCAAGTACACTACATGACCAAAAGTATGTGGACAACTGCTTGTCGAACATCTCATTCCAAAATCATGGGCATTAATATGGAGTTGGTCCCCCCTTTGCTGCTATAACAGCCTCCACTCCTCTGGGAAGGCTTTCCACTAGAGGTTTGAACATTGCTGCTATAACAGCCTCCACTCCTCTGGGAAGGCTTTCCACTAGATGTTTGAACATTGCTGCTATAACAGCCTCCACTCCTCTGGGAAGGCTTTCCACTAAATGTTTGAACATTGCTGCTATAACAGCCTCCACTCCTCTGGGAAGGCTTTCCACTAGATGTTGGAACATTGCTGCTATAACAGCCTCCACTCCTCTGGGAAGGCTTTCCACTAGATGTTTGAACATTGCTGCTATAACAGCCTCCACTCCTCTGGGAAGGCTTTCCACTAGATGTTGGAACATTGCTGCTATAACAGCCTCCACTCCTCTGGGAAGGCTTTCCACTAGATGTTTGAACATTGCTGCTATAACAGCCTCCACTCCTCTGGGAAGGCTTTCCACTAGATGTTTGAACATTGCTGCTATAACAGCCTCCACTCCTCTGGGAAGGCTTTCCACTAAATGTTTGAACATTGCTGCTATAACAGCCTCCACTCCTCTGGGAAGGCTTTCCACTAAATGTTTGAACATTGCTGCGGGTACTTGCTTCCATTTGCTTCGGGCACTGATGTTGTGCGATTAGGCCTCTGGCTCGCAGTCGGAATTCCAATTCATCCCAAAGGTGTTCGATGGGGTTGAGGTCAGGGTTCCGTGATGTCAAGTCAAGTTCTTCCACACCGATCTCAACAAACCATTTCTGTATGGACCACGCTTTGTGCGCAGGGGCATTGTCATGCTGAAACAGGAAAAGGCCTTCTGCAAACTGTTACCACAGAGTTGGAAGCACAGAATCATCTAGAATGTAATTGTATGCTGTAGCGTTAGGATTTCCTTTCACTCGAACCATGAAAAACAGCCCCAGACCATTTTTCCTCCTCCACCAAACTTTACAGTTGGCACTATGCATTCTGGCAGGTAGCATTCTCCTGGCATCCGCCAAACCCATATTCATCCATTGGGACTGCCAGATGGTGAAGCGTGATTCATCGCTCCAGAGAACGTTTCCACTGCTCCCGAGTCCAACGCTTGGCATGGCCTATAGTGATCTTAGGCTTGTGTGCTGCTGCTCGGCCATGGAAACCCATTTCATGAAGACGAACAGTTCATGTGCTGACGTTGCTTTCAGAGGCAGTTTGGAACTCGGAAGTGAGTGTGGCAACCGAGGACAGACTATTGTTACATTTCCACTTCACAATAACAACACTTACAGTTGACCAACTGACTTGTTGGAAAGGTGGCATCCTATGATGGTGCCACGTTGAAAGTCACTGGGCTCTTCAGTAAGGTCATTCTATTGCCAACGTTTGTCTATGGAGATTGCATGGCTGTGTGCTCAATTGTATACGCCTGTCAACAACAGGTGTGGCTGAAATAGCCAAATCCACTAATTTGAAGGCGTGTCCACATACCAAATCAAATTTTATTTGTCACATACACATGGTTAGCAGATGTTAATGCGAGTATAGCGAAATGCTTGTGCTTCTAGTTCCGACAATGCAGTAATAACCAACAAGTAATCTAACTAACAATTCCACAAGTGTAAGGGGATAAAGAATATGTACATAAAGATATATGAATGAGTGATGGTACAGAGCAGCATAGGCAAGATACAGTAGATGGTATCGAGTACAGTATATACATATGAGATGAGTATGTAAACAAAGTGGCATAGTTAAAGTGGCTAGTGATACATGTATTACATAAAGATGCAGTATATGATATAGAGTACAGTATATACGTATACATATGAGATGAATAATGTAGGGTATGTAAACATTATATTAGGTAGCATTGTTTAAAGTGGCTAGTGATATATTTTACATCATTTCCCATCAATTCCCATTATTAAAGTGTCTGGAGTTGAGTCAGTGTGTTGGCAGCAGCCACTCAATGTTAGTGGTGGCTGTTTAACAGTCTGATGGCCTTGAGATAGAAGCTGTTTTTCAGTCTCTTGATCCCTGCTTTGATGCACCTGTACTGACCTCGCCTTCTGGATGATAGCGGGGTGAACAGGCAGTGGCTCGGGTGGTTGTTGTCCTTTATGATCTTTATGGCCTTCCTGTAACATCGGGTGGTGTAGGTGTCCACATACATAATTTTCTGCCAACAAAAATAAGGGGTTAAATACAATATATCTCCTAGGTATAGGACATACACTTAAAATCCTTATTCCTTTTCGACTTGTTTTTGGACTGTCTGTTTTATGAATGTGTTATTCATTGCGTTTCTATGGGCTACAGTAGTAAATTCATTATTTTATCAAATCATATTTTTTTTCTATGTTTTTTTCTTACCTACAGGGGTATGGTCATTTTAAAACAATTCCATGTGTTAGCTTAGTAGAACGCCCCCCTTTTAGAGGTTAAAGACATGGGCTAATGGGACGTTATGCAGATAGACTGAGGAAGCATTTTGGTGATTCCTCTGTGTTTATCATTAACGGTTAGTGTTTGTCAGTCTGCGGTTTGGCTGGGCCTCGTCAGAGTGGCTGAGAGTTGGGGCTGCAGACTGTTAATGGTCCTCTTTCGCCCTGGTCATCCAGCTAAATAGACTGTGGTTACTAAAACAGGCCCAATACATAGCATCATTCAGTTACGGCAGTATGTTAGTGTGTATATCAGAACTCAGCCTTTAAGTTTGTTCAGTTAACATTTCCCGTTTGCCCAGTAAGTGTATTTTACAGTCATCGTATTGATTTTGCATTGAGCTTTTCCCCAATCGAGATGGATGCATATGGTGTTACATTTAGTAGTAATCTGGTCCAGTCCTGCAGGACGTGTGTCAAGGTTAACTTTGACCCTTTGGGAGTATTGCTCCACGTCCCAAATCCACTGTGCATCGTTCAGTATAAATGCTTTGATCATGACACAGTGACACATCATTTCTGACTGTAAAACAACACACAGAAATTGTTTTATCGCTCCTCCCTTTTATGAATGAGGCACATATTTCCGTGTTGCCACGGCAACGTGGTTCTTCACTGCCTTTGTGGCGTAGCTGCGAGCAATGGCCCATAGCACTGGCGTTTCACAACTGTGGTAGATTCTCCCCTAACAATGGCAGCCGCAAAATACAATTAGAGCGGACTTTTCCATGAGAAGAAACGGGGGGGTGGAAGTCTTTATCGGAGGTAATAGACGGAATCGCTTGTTGTTGGCGCTAGAGTTCGTTGTCATGGTTACAGCAGGTTGTCAAGTGGACCTTTTATAGGATGGGCTTCCAGGCGACATGATGCCGATAATGGGGCCTGAGTTTTTACCTGAGCATGTGACCTGGCTAGGGAAACCCTGGTCACCTGACCAGGTAGCACTCATGGCCTGAGATGTAGAGCCTAGTGAAGAGTAGAATTTGTAAACAGACGAAACACACAGAGAGAAACTCAGTGTTAACAACACCCTAAAGAGAGACTGAGAGTGTTAACAACACCCCAAAGAGAACCTCAGTGTGTTAACAACACCCCAAAGAGAACCTCAGAGAGTGTTAACAACACCCCAAAGAGAACCCCAGAGAGTGTTAGCAACACCCCAAAGAGAAACTCAGAGAGTGTTAACAACACCCCAAAGAGAACCCCAGAGAGAGTTAGCAACACCCCAAAGAGAACCCCAGAGAGTGTTAGCAACACCCCAAAGAGAAACTCAGAGAGTGTTAACAACACCCCAAAGAGAACCCCAGAGAGTGTTAGCAACACCCCAAAGAGAACCTCAGAGTGTTAACAACACCCCAAAGAGAACCCCAGAGAGTGTTAACAACACCCCAAAGAGAACCTCAGAGAGTGTTATCAACACCCCAAAGAGAACCCCAGAGAGTGTTAGCAACACCCCAAAGAGAACCTGAATGTTAACACCACCCCAAAGAGAACCTCAGAGAGTGTTAACAACACCCCAAAGAGAACCTGAGTGTTAACAACACCCCAAAGAGAACCTCAGAGAGTGTTAACAACACCCCAAAGAGATCCTCAGAGAGTGTTAGCACCACCCTCAAGAGAACCTCAGAGAGTGTTAACAACACCCCAAAGAGAACCCCATAACAACACCCCAAAGAGCTATTTTCCAACCCAAGTTATCGCTCATCAGCAGATAACTCTCTTTGTATTCTCTCTCTTTCTGGGTGAAAACCAGTTCTGGGAACACTCAAATCACTGCATTGAATGTCAACGGAGAAAATATTTATTTCCATGCGCTTGGAGAGATTATGAGATAAACATTTTATTGCCACCCCAAAGAGAATTATGTTATTTTAAGAGCTGAATGCAAAGACCCCAAAGAGAACGTCGTGTTAACAACACGCCGGCCAAGATGCATCACGTCAATGAGGTAGTTGATCCTCACGCCCTTGCTAGCTGAGTGGAGTCGAGTAAACAAACACAAAGACGTGTTATTTTCCATCCTCCTCCTTCTCTTTTACTTCTCTGTCTGTCTGTCTGTCTGTCTGTCTGTCTGTCTGTCTGTCTGTGTCTGTCTGTCTGTCTCTGTGTCTGTCTCTCTGTGTCTGTCTCTCTGTGTCTGTCTCTCTGTGTCTGTCCATCTCTGTCTGTCTGTCTCTCTGTCTGTCTCTCTGTGTCTGTCTGTCTGTGTCTGTCTGTCTCTCTGTGTCTGTCTGTCTGTCTCTCTGTCTGTCTCTCTGTGTCTGTCTGTCTGTGTCTCTCTGTCTCTGTGTCTGTCTGTCTCTCTGTCTGTCTCTCTGTGTCTGTCTGTCTCTGTGTCTGTCTCTGTGTCTGTCTGTCTCTGTGTCTGTCTCTCTCTGTCTGTCTGTCTGTCTGTCTGTCTCTCTGTGTCTGTCTGTCTGTCTGTCTCTCTGTGTCTGTCTGTCTCTGTGTCTGTCTCTCTGTCTGTCTGTCTCTGTCTGTCTCTCTGTCTGTCTCTCTGTGTCTGTCTGTCTGTCTCTCTGTGTCTGTCTGTCTGTCTCTCTGTCTGTCTCTCTGTCTGTCTGTCTGTCTGTCTGTCTGTCTGTCTCTCTGTCTGTCTCTCTGTCTGTCTCTCTGTGTCTGTCTGTCTCTCTCTGTCTGTCTGTCTGTCTGTCTCTCTGTCTGTCTCTCTGTCTGTCTGTCTCTCTGTCTGTCTCTCTGTCTGTCTCTCTGTCTGTCTCTCGCTCATCTCCTAAGTGGAAAAGCATCACTTCTTAGTGAAAGGTCTTTACATGTTGATAACCTCAGTGTAACAAGTCAAAGCCAATCACTAGTTAACTCGGCGGTTAACTAAATGAAGGACTTCTTCCCAATTCAAGGGGCTTTATTGGCATGGGAAACATGTGTTAACATTTCCAAAGCAAGTGAGGTAGATAATATACACAAGTGAAATAAACAATAAAAATTAGCAGTAAACATTACACATACAGAAGTTTCAAAGCAATAAAGACATTACAAATGTTATATTATATATATATACAGTGTTTTAACAATGTACAATCTCTCACTCTCTGTGTGTGTGTGTGAGGTGGATGTGAACAAGCTAACCCAGTGCCTCTCACTCTCCCCGTGTTTCATCCAGCCTCCAGACAACGGGCCTCCTCCTCTCCCCAGCTGCTCTCTCCCAGAGGGATACTATGAAGAGGCCGTCCCCCTCAGTCCTGGAAAAGCCCCAGAATACATCACTTCCAGTGAGTTTACAAAATATAGGCGCACATACATGTGACTAAGACACACACACACACACAATGAAACCTCACACACATGAATAAGACACACACACACACACACAATGAACCCACACATCTTGACCCCCCCCCCCCAAGTGAGGACTGAACACACATTTACTCAGGATACATATAACCACTCAATAACTAACACATTCTACCTCTCTCTCTCGTCTGTCACTCAGACTATGATTCTGACCAGATGAGCAGTTCGTATGAGTCGTATGACGAGGAGGAGGAGGATGGGAAGGGGAACAGGGGGAAGAAGATGCGACACCAGTGGCCGAGCGAGGAGGCCTCCATGGGTCTGGTCAAGGACGCACGCATCTGTGCCTTCCTGCTGCGCAAGAAACGCTTCGGCCAGTGGACCAAGCTGCTCTGTGTCATCAAGGACAACAAGCTGCTGGTGTGGACACGTGAACAGATACAGAGACACGCACTATCAGCATCACAGACAAGAACACACACACACTCTCTCACCCTCTGTATCGTCTACCCCTGCAAAGTCATAGTTCCTCACAGACCATGCTGGTGTGTTGTGGATGTGTTGTGGATGATTGTGCTCACAGACCATGCTGGTGTGTTGTGGATGATTGTGCTCACAGACCATGCTGGTGTGTTGTGGATGATTGTGCTCACAGACCATGCTGGTGTGTTGTGGATGATTGTGCTCACAGACATGCTGTGTTGTGGATGATTGTGTCACAGACCATGCTGGTGTGTTGTGGATGATTGTGCTCAATGCTGGTGTGTTGTGGATACTGGTGTGCTAAATGGATGATTGTGCATACAGACCATGCTGGTGTGTTGTGGATGATTGAATAAACACATGCTGGTGTGTTGTGATGAGATTGCTCACAGACCATGCTGGTGTGTTGTGGATGATTGTGCTCACAGACCATGCTGGTGTGTTGTGGATGATTGTGCTCACAGACCATGCTGGTGTGTTGTGGATGATTGTGCTCACAGACCATGCTGGTGTGTTGTGGATGATTGTTCTCACAGACCATGCTGGTGTGTTGTGATGATTGTGCTAAATAAAACAGACCATGCTTGTTGTGGATGATTGTCTCACAAACCATGCTGGTGTTGTGGATGATTTGCCACAGACCATGCTGGTGTCTCCCTGGATGATTGTGCTCTCCTCCATGCTGGTGTGTTGTCCTGATTGTGCCACAGACATGTGCTCGTAGAGTGTCAGGTGTCCGTTACCTGTCAAATACTGAAAATGAGCTAAATAAAAAATCATAAACATGCGCTCCACTGAATAAACACATGCACTCAGAGACGTCATAGCCATGTGTATTTGAAAGCCTTAATCCACCGGTTCTTTGACCTCTCTTCCTCTTCCTCTCCTCCATCTTCCCTCTCTTCCTCTCTCCTCTCTTTCTCTCTCCTCCTCTCCTCCCTCCTCTTCTCTCTCCTCCCTCCCTCTCTCCCTCTCCTTCCTCTCCTTCCCTCTCCTCCCTTTCCTTCTCCCTCTCTTTCCTTCCCCTCTCGCCTCCATCTTCCTCTTCCCCCTCCTTCCCTCCCTCTCTTCCTCTCTCTCTCTTCCTCTCCTCCTTCCTCTCTCTTCCTCCCTCTCTTCCTCTCCTAGTCCTCTCAAGTCATCTAAAGACCTTCTCCTTCCTCCAGATGGAGCTGCATCCTCTCATCTCTCTCCCATCATCACTCCGTCCCCTCTTTCAAGAAGAAGAAGAAACACATCCCTGAAGATCCCACCTCCTCCCTGGTTCTGGCCTCCCAGAGCAAAGAGCTTCCTCTCACCTCCTCTCCTCTGGCTCTCCTTCCCCTCTCAGATTCCTGTCTCCTCCCTCTCAGGTATCCTGTCTCTTCCTGTCTCCTCCCCTCTCTCCTCCCTTTATGTTCTCTCCTTCCTCTATCCTCCTCTTCCTCACTAACACTCTTCCTGTCACACCTTGATCTCTCAGCCTCTCTTGGTAGTCCGAGTGCTACAAGTCATCTAAAGACCAGACACCCCAGATGGAGCTGCTGTTATCAGGCTGTAGCATCACACACGTCCCCAAGGACGGCAAGAAGAAGTAACACAATGAAGATAGCCCACCAGGGAGCAGATGCCCTGGTTCTGATGTGCAGAGCAAAGAGCAGGCTGAGGAGTGGCTCAAGGTAACACAATAACACGACACACAGATTGATGTTACAGCGGTACACTGTGGTAGTCCGAGTGGATCAGGGTAACACAATAACCTGACACACAGATTGATGTTACAGCGGTACACTGTGGTAGTCCGAGTGGATCAGAGTAACACAATACACGACACACAGATTGATGTTACAGCAGTACACTGTGGTAGTCCGAGTGGCTGGGGAGTAACACAATAACACGACACAGATTGATGTTACAGCAGTACACTGTGGTAGTCCGAGTGGATCAGGGTAACACAATAACACGACACACAGATTGATGTTACAGCTGTACACTGTGGTAGTCCGAGTGGATCAGGGTAACACAATAACACGACACACAGATTGATGTTACAGCAGTACACTGTGGTAGTCCGAGTGGATCAGGGTAAGCACTATAACCGACACACAGATTGATGTTACAGCGGTACACTGTGGTAGTCCGAGTGGATCAGGGTAACACAATAACCTGACACACAGATTGATGTTACAGCGGTACACTGTGGTAGTCCGAGTGGATCAGGGTAACACAATAACACGACACACAGATTGATGTTACAGCAGTACACTGTGGTAGTCCGAGTGGATCAGGGTAACACAATAACACGACACACAGATTGATGTTACAGCGGTACACTGTGGTAGTCCGAGTGGATCAGGGTAACACAATAACCTGACACACAGATTGATGTTACAGCGGTACACTGTGGTAGTCCGAGTGGATCAAGGTAACACAATAACCTGACACACAGATTGATGTTACAGCAGTACACTGTGGTAGTCCGAGTGGATCAGGGTAACACAATAACCTGACACACAGATTGATGTTACAGCGGTACACTGTGGTAGTCCGAGTGGATCAGGGTAACACAATAACCTGACACACAGATTGATGTTGCAGCAGTACACTGTGGTAGTCCGAGTGGATCAGGGTAGCACTATAACCTGACACACAGATTGATGTTACAGCGGTACACTGTGGTAGTCCGAGTGGATCAGGGTAACACAATAACCTGACACACAGATTGATGTTACAGCGGTACACTGTGGTAGTCCGAGTGGATCAGGGTAACACAATAACCTGACACACAGATTGATGTTACAGCGGTACACTGTGGTAGTCCTGAGTGGATCAGGGTAACACAATAACCCGAGACACCAATTACGATGGTTTTCCATCAGACAATGGTCCCAATGTTACTGTGACACTGTTGTAGACGGAGTGACACACTAATAGGTGCATTTCAGGATCAAATCAAATGTATTTATAAAGCCCTTCGTACATCAGCTGATATCTCAAAGTGCTGTACAGAAACCCAGCCTAAAACCCCAAACAGCAAGCAATGCAGGTGTAGAAGCACGTCCCTCATTGTTGACAAGACAATGACAAGTTGGCTAAATAAGCAGGAACTGACTGGTACTGTGAAGAGGGATCATCCAGTCCGGGTACTGTTGGGGGGTGAAAACAGGATGGACTAAATTTACTGTAAATGCTGAAGGAAGATGCTGTATATTTTTGAGAGAATAATAAGAAAAAATCTCGTGGTACGCTTGTCCAAAGGTACAATGGGCCGCTGGTTGTTTTTCTTGGGGAGCGACTTTGGTCTGTGAAAATACACACTGCCTCTTGTGACATTGCGTTAGGGGCCAGAGGGTTATTTTGAACAGGTGTTTCTGATGGCAGGATGTTTGGTTAGTATCTGTGAAACAGTCCCATTGTTTTTCTTGGGGAGCTGACTCCTTTTTCCTCTTCCACTCTTAATTCCCATAGAAATACACACATGGGGGGGACAGTTAAGTTCATAGAAATACACACAGACAGACACAACCATTGTTTATCCTTGTGCAGCTATTTTAAGAGCCCTTCTCCTTCCTCGTTTCCCCTTTCACCGGTCCCGCCAGCGAACTTCCCCAGCCTCTAGTTTACCGACCGGCCCTTTGTAACTGAGCTTGGACCCGGTCTTCTTCATACAGCACCTCAATCTGTGCTAAACCCGGTCAGAGAGGCCCCGTTAAAAACCGAGCGGTCTGCTATTTTGTCCTGTGCAGACTGCTGATGGAAACACTAGCCAGTCATATTTGCTTTCCCAACCCTATTACGTGTAAATGGTGGGTTCCTATAGGAGCTTTTTTTGCAGAAATAAGGGAATTAAAAGGAAACAGTCTATTTTTTTGTTCTGATTTGATTACTCCTTCCACATGGTAATTAGTTTTATTTATTGCTTAACAGCACACTGGGGTAGCGCCGAGGTACCTGCCAGCAGCCGCATTGGACTGCACAAATATACAAACCGAACCAGCGAAGGAAGAAAAGAAAACACACAACATCCCTAATTATCGTCGAGACGCGACGCATATTTGGTCAGGTGTCTGAAAACATGCACGATAAAAACACATTGAACCAATACATGTGAACACGGAATAAACCAATGCCCTTCAACCCCAAACAAACTCTCTGCCTCAGGTGATTACCATCTAACCCAATGATGCTTGCAATCAGCACGCCCAATTATGTGGCCCGGCTGGCCACGGTTCAACGTACCCCGAAACGGGGGCCTGGACTAGAGGAATTGGATTGAAGGCACATGTGTTCCCCTTGCGTTATTAACTGTACGGTGAGGGAGGAGATATTATTTTGGCCAGCTCAGCATACAATTACGCCTGGGGGTGTTTGCGCGCTCACAGAGCCAAACAGATTAGTGTGGAGTATGTGTTTGGATATTAGGGGGCGTGGCCTAGGAGCGCTGGGGAAAAGCTCACTCGGTTTCTCTATTGCTTTCTTTTGTCTTTATTTCCCTCTCTTCCTTTATCGCTCACTCTTTAACTCTGTCTCTCTTGCATCTCTCTCGTGCTCTCGCCCTCTCTTTATCTCTTTTATATCTCTCTTTAACTCTGTCTCTCTTGCATCTCTCTCGTGCTCTCGCCCTCTCTTTATCTCTTTATATCTCTCTTTATATCTCTCTTTAACTGTCTGTCTCTCTTGCATCTCTCTCGTGCTCTCGCCCTCTCTTTATCTCTTTATATCTCTCTTTATATCTCTCTTTAACTGTCTGTCTCTCTTGCATCTCTCTCGTGCTCTCGCCCTCTCTTTATCTCTTTATATCTCTCTTTAACTGTCTGTCTCTCTTGCATCTCTCTCGTCTCGCTCTCTTTATCTCTTTATATCTCTTTAACTGTCTGTCTCTCTTCTCTCGTGCTCTCGCCCTCTTTATCTCTCTTTATATCTCTCTTTAACTCTCTGTCTCTCTTGCATCTCTCTCGTGCTCTCGCCTCTCTTTATCTCTCTTTATATCTCTCTTTAACTCTCTGTCTCTCTTGCATCTCTCTCGTGCTCTCGCCCTCTCTTTATCTCTCTTTATCTTTCTCTTTAACTCTGTCTCTCCTACTCTGTTCCTCCATCCAGAGACGGAGAGCTTCGATAAATAATCACTCTTGAATTTCACATTAAAGAATGAATGGAAATAAAAGGTCTTGGTTATCCCACCCTAGTCGGAGGATAAGAATCCAATAACATGTCCAACACGATGTCCCTGTAATGATTCATGTAAGACTGCATTAGTGAATAGAGACGAGACTAGAACGGGGCCTTGAGGCACTCCAAAACTAATGTGAAATCCAGACATATAAACGTCCTGTTTATAGAATCAACATGTCCATATTGTGTTGCTCGTGATCTGTTTATAGAATCAACATCTTTATGGGGTATTGTGATGTCATTATGGAATATTGTGATGTCTTTATGGGGTATTGTGATGTCATTATGGGTTATTGTGATGTCATTATGGGGTATTGTGATGTCTTTATGGGGTATTGTGATGTCATTATGAGGTATTGTGATGTCTTTATGGGGTATTGTGATGTCATTATGGGTTATTGTGATGTCATTATGGGGTATTGTGATGTCATTATGGAATATTGTGATGTCTTTATGGGGTATTGTGATGTCATTATGGGTTATTGTGATGTCATTATGGGGTATTGTGATGTCTTTATGGGGTATTGTGATGTCATTATGAGGTATTGTGATGTCTTTATGGGGTATTGTGATGCTTTTTGACACCACAAATCAAAAGCAAGTCCTGCAGGCTCTAGTTTTGTCTTATCTTGACCACATGTCTGGACAACAATCAAGTACTGCAGAGAAAGACCTAGTTAAGCTGCAGCTGGCCCAGAACAGAGCGGCACGTCTTGCTCTACATTGTAATCAGAGGGCTGATATAAATACTATGCTGCCAGTCTCTATTGGTTAAGAGTTGAGGAGAGACTGACTGCATCACTTCTTCATTTTATAAGGAACATTGTGTTGAAAAATCCAAATTGTTGGCATCGTCAACTTACACACAGCTCTGACATACACACCTACTCCACCAGACATGCCACCAGGGGTCTTTTCACAGTCTCTAAATCCAGAACAAATTAAAGAAAGTGTACAGTATTATAGAGCCATTATTGCATGGAACCTTTCATCTCATATTACTGAAATGAACAGCAAACCTGGTTTCATAAACAGATAAACACATCACAGCACAACACCTCTCCCCTATTGGACATAGATATGTTGTGTGTATGCATTGCTATGTAGGCTACGTGCATTGCTATGTAGGCTACATTTTTAAATGTATGTAGTTCTGTCCTTGAGCTGTTCTTGTCTATTAATGTTCTGTATTATGTCATGTTTCATGTTCTGTGTTGGACCCCAGGAAGAGTAGCTGCGGCTTTCGCAACAGCTAAAGTGGATCCTAATATAATCCCTGTTAAGACTCACAGTCCCTCTATAATCACTGTTAAGACTCACAGTCTCTCTATAATCACTGTTAAGACTCACAGTCCCTCTATAATCACTGTTAAGACTCAGACTCTCTATAATCACTGTTAAGACTCAGACTCTCTATACTCACTGTTAAGACTCAGTCCCTCTATAATCACTGTTAAGACTCAGTCCCTCTATAATCACTGTTAAGACTCAGACTCTCTATAATCACTGTTAAGACTCAGACTCTCTATAATCACTGTTAAGACTCAGACTCTCTATAATCACTGTTAAGACTCAGTCCCTCTATAATCACTGTTAAGACTCAGTCTCTCTATACTCACTGTTAAGACTGTTAAGACTCAGTCCTTTCTGTAATCACTGTTAAGATTCAGTCCCTCTATAATCACTGTTAAGACTCAGTCTCTCTACCGTCATTATCTCTGTTAAGACTCAGTCTCTCTATAATCACTGTTAAGACTCAGTCCCTCTATAATCACTGTTAAGACTCAACAGTTCTCTATAATCTCTGTTAAGACTCAGTCTTTCTGTAATCACTGTTAAGATTCAGTCTCTCTATTATCTCTGTTAAGACTCACAGTCCTCTCTATTATCTCTGTTAAGACTCAGTCTCTCTATAATCACTGTTAAGACTCAGTCCCTCTATAATCTATAATCTGTTAAGACTCAGTCTTTCTGTAATCACTGTTAAGATTCAGTCTCTCTATTATCTCTGTTAAGACTCACAGTCTCTCTCTCTATTATCTCTGTTAAGACTCAGTCTCTCTATAATCACTGTTAAGGCTCACAGTCTCGGGCCTGGACATGTACTGGCTTAAGCAGGGGGACACTTCTGGCACTGCAGGATTTGAGTCCCTGGCGGCGTAGTGTGTTACTGATGGTAGCCTTTGTTACTTTGGTCCCAGCTCTCTGCAGGTCATTCGCTAGGTCCCCCAGTGTGGTTCTGGGATTTTTTGCTCACCGTTCTTGTGATCATTTTGACCCCACGGGGTGAGATCTTGCGTGGAGCCCCAGATCGAGGGAGATTATCAGTGGTTTTGTATGTCTTCCATTTCCTAATAATTGCTCCCACAGTTGATTTCTTCAAACCAAGCTGCTTACCTATTGCAGATTCAGGCTTCCCAGCCTGGTGCAGGTCTACAATTTTGTTTCTGGTGTCCTTTGACAGCTCTTTGGTCTTGGCCATAGTGGAGTTTGGAGTGTGACTGTTTGAGGTTGTGGACAGGTGTCTTTTATAACAAGTTCAAGCAGGTGCCATTAATACAGTAACAGTGGAGGACAGAGAATCCTCTTAAAGAAGAACTTACAGGTCTGTGAGAGCCAGAAATCTTGCTTGTTTGTAGTTGACCAAATACTTATTTTCCACCATAATTTGCAAATAAATTCAATTAAAAATCCTACAATGTGATTTTCTGGAATTTTTATTCTCATTTTGTCTGTCATAGTTGAAGTGTACCTATGATGAAAATTACAGGCCTCCCTCATCTTTTTAAGTGGGAGAACTTGCACAATTGGTGGCTGACTAAATACTTTTTGCCCCACTGTACATTGCACTTCTTTTGACCAGAGCCTTATGGGTCAAGTAGTGTTCACTAATCTGTATACCTGTTGCCTTGTTCCTGTCAGTCTTTCTGTCAGTCTTGCTGTAAGTGCTGTATTCTGTTCTGTGATCCATTCTGTGAGCTAATACCTTTAACACAGGGGAGGGGGGATGTAGTGTCGGGAAACACATTCTGGACTTTAAAGATGTTGACATGGCTTCTTCAAGACATCAGTCTTGCTGGATGTAACTGATGCATTGTAGCCAGTTGAACATGAACAGTCCTGTCCTAGAATCCTCCTTTGTGTTTGCTCTTCCTCCAGGTGATGAGGGAGGTGTGCAGTAATGGCTGTGACTCAGATGTAGCAGGGTCTCCTGTGCACAAGCCCGACCTGGAGAAGGTAAGGAACAGAACACCAGCTCAGGCACATGAACACACACTTACACACACCGGCAAGTCACACACTCATAAACACTCCAAAACGCACACATGTATACAAACACATCAACATGAAGGTAAGGACACACACGCGCACACACACACACACACACACACACACACACACACACACACACACACACACACTGCTACTGTAATTTCTCACCAAGGACAACTGGAGGAGGAGATTTCTATATGTTGCCATATTGGCCCCTGTACCCTCCCTCTCTCTCTGTGCCCTAATAGCAGGCAGGATACCAGGGCAGCACAATGGGATACCAGGGCAGCACAATGGGATACCAGGGCAGCACAATGGGATACCAGGGCAGCACAATAGGATACCAGTACAGCACAATGGGATACCAGGGCAGCACAATGGGATACCAGGGCAGCACAATGGGATACCAGGGCAGCACAATGGGATACCAGGGCAGCACAATGGGATACCAGGGCAGCACAATGGGATACCAGGGCAGCACAATGGGATCAGGGGCAGCACATTGGGATACCAGGGCAGCACATTAGGATTCCAGGGCAGCACATTAGGATACCAGGGCAGCACATTAGGATACCAGGGCAGCACAATGGGATACCAGGGCAACACAATAGGATACCAGGGCAACACAATAGGATACCAGGGCAACACAATGCAGTAAAGCTGTAATTGTTGTGCCAGATAGCAGTTAATTGCAGCTGTGGCACAGTGTGTACAGGGAGGTCAGGGAGAGGGTGTGTTATTGGATTTCATAAGTTACTGGATATGTTGGAGCCTTACTGTACTGTGTGTGTGTGTGTGTGTGTGTGTGTGTGTGTGTGTGTGTGTGTGTGTGTGTGTGTGTGTGTGTGTGTGTGTGTGTGTGTGTGTGTGTGTGTGTGTACAGTGGTGGAAAATGAGGCAGCGCAGGAGGGTTTTTATGACAAATCGCTCCTAGCTGGCACCGTACTTAGAAGCCTAGTCTAATTATTCATACATAACATGTTGCAGATGCTCTCCAAGATTCTCTGTGTACAGTGTGTGTGTTTATGTATGGTTGTGTGTGTTTTTGTCTGTCCTGCTGACAGTTCTAATGCTCTGAAATCTTAACTGTGTACAACCTTTTCCATTCCAGAAGGTGTTGTGTGATAGGCCGAGCTCAGACGGAGAGCCGCCCAATGAGAACGGGACACACCGTCACCGGCTGTAAGGACCAAGGTGAAACCAGGGAGGGGTCTGGAAACACTGAAAAACGCTCTCTGTCTCTCTTCTCTCCATCTCTCTCTCTCTCTCTCTCTCTCTCTCTCTCTCTCTCCTCTCTCTCTCTCTCTCTCTCTCTCTCTCTCCATCTCTCTCTCTCCCTCCATCTCTCTCTCTCTCTCTCTCTCTCTCTCCCTCCATATCTCTGTCTCTCTGTGTGTGTGTGTGTTACCCAACAGCAGTAAATTCCTGTCCTGTAGGGGGATTGCTAACTCAGCCCTGATTGATAGACATGTGTGTTTAATAGTTTGTCTATAACAGCTGGGGGAAACAATGATTGTTGAAATATGGGCACAACCTTTTTTCTCCAAATGAGCTCAATTGGGGATCTCTGACTGATGTGTTTTGACAGTTTGCTGTAATTTGATCCGTTTAAGTTCAGGCATTTATTGCATTCACTCTTATTAGTTAATTATATCGCCCTCTGGAGGATTGGAGGGTAATGCAGTTTGACAACCACTTTTGTTCCCCTACTGTCGATCTCCAACTATTTTATACCCAATTCCAAAGGGACCCCTAGCTTCTAGCCCATAGACCCTTCATGTAGAACTAAGAGGCTAGGTTAGTGTGATACAGCTCCACTTTGCTCTCTGATAGACCAGGTTGAATATCTGTCATATAATAATAATAATAATATAACCCATTTAGCAGACGCTTTTGTCCAAAGCGACTTACAAGTCGGCTGGGGCCACTACTTTTATTGTTTACACTGCTCCAATCCTCTCAGTCCATATTGTTTACTCTGCTCCAATCCTCTCAGTCCATATTATTTACTCTGCTCCAATCCTCTCCGTCCATATTGTTTACTCTGCTCCAATCTTCTCCGTCCACATTGTTTACTCTGCTCCAATCCTCTCAGTCCATATTGTTTACTCTGCTCCAATCCTCTCAGTCCATATTGTTTACTCTGCTCCAATCCTCTCAGTCCATATTGTTTACTCTGCTCCAATCCTCTCAGTCCATATTGTTTACACTGCTCCAATCCTCTCAGTCCATATTGTTTACACTGCTCCAATCCTCTCAGTCCATATTGTTTACTCTGCTCCAATCCTCTCAGTCCATATTGTTTACTCTGCTCCAATCCTCTCAGTCCATATTGTTTACTCTGCTCCAATCCTCTCAGTCCATATTGTTTACTCTGCTCCAATCCTCTCAGTCCATATTGTTTACACTGCTCCAATCCTCTCAGTCCATATTGTTTACTCTGCTCCAATCCTCTCAGTCCATATTGTTTACTCTGCTCCAATCCTCTCAGTCCATATTGTTTACACTGCTCCAATCCTCTCAGTCCATATTGTTTACTCTGCTCCAATCCTCTCAGTCCATATTGTTTACACTGCTCCAATCCTCTCAGTCCATATTGTTTACTCTGCTCCAATCCTCTCAGTCCATATTGTTTACTCTGCTCCAATCCTCTCAGTCCATATTGTTTACTCTGCTCCAATCCTCTCAGTCCGTATTGTTTACTCTGCTCCAATCCTCTCAGTCCATATTGTTTACTCTGCTCCAATCCTCTCAGTCCATATTGTTTACTCTGCTCCAATCCCTCTCAGTCCATATTGTTTACTCTGCTCCAATCCTCTCAGTCCATATTGTTTACTCTGCTCCAATCCTCTCAGTCCATATTGTTAACTCTGCTCCAATCCTCTCCGTCCATATTGTTTACTCTGCTCCAATCCTCTCAGTCCATATTGTTTACTCTGCTCCAATCATCTCAGTCCATATTGTTTACTCTGCTCCAATCCTCTCAGTCCGTATTGTATGTCACCAGTGGCTGATGACATCACCCCATATCTCTCGTCCTGCATCTTCAGGCTAAATGACGACCACACACCCGCCCTTCTCACACCATTTCACCCCAGCTCTTTCTGAGGGAAAAACGAGTCTCCAACCCCTCTTTTTCAGCTTAATCATCCACATTCCTTCCATGGCTGGTAACTAACGGCCTTGATTCAGTGGAATCAAATGAACCTGATCAGAGAGTTTTCCCCCCAATTCTTTCTCAGAAAAAGGAGGAACACATTATAATAATCATCCTTTTAAAAGTGAAGCTCTTTCACATCTGTGTGTCTGGTTTCCTACCTTAGGCCCGGGGTCTGCTGTGTGTGTGTGTGTGTGTGTGTGTGGCCAGAGAAACAATAGCCGTGTTTGGGAACAAATGGCCACATATGTAATGAAGTCGTCGCCATGGCAGATATCATCTCTATCATGGTAACTGGATCTGGGTACTGATTGATGCAGCGAAGGATTTGTGTGTGTGTGTGTGTGTGTGTGTGTGTGTGTGTGTGTGTGTGTGTGTGTGTGTGTGTGTGTGTGTGTCTGTGTGTGTTTCTGTGTGTGTGTGTGTGTGTGTGTGTCTGTGTGTGTTTCTGTGTGTGTGTGTGTGTGTCTGTGTGTGTGTGTCTGTGTGTGTGTGTGTCTGTGTTTCTGTGTGTGTGTGTCTGTGTGTGTGTCTGTGTGTGTGTGTGTGTGTGTGTGTGTGTGTGTGTGTGTGTGTGTGTGTGTGTGTGTGTGTGTGTGTGTGCAGAAGCACTCCAGACTCAGAGCATCAGATGCCTCACTATGATGACATCATTCGTGGGGAATTTTGAACCACTGCCTCAGAAACCTTCTGTCCTGTCTCTCTCCTTCCTGTCTCTCTCCTTCCTGTCTCTCCCCTGTGTCTCCTCTGTCTCTCTCCCTGTGTCTCTCCCTGTGTCTCCTCTGTCTCTCTCCTGTGTCTCTCCCCTGTGTCTCCTCTGTCTCTCTCCTGTGTCTCTCTCCTGTGTCTCCTCTGTCTCTCTCCTGTGTCTCTCCCCTGTGTCTCCTCTGTCTCTCTCCCTGTCTCTCTCTCCTGTGTCTCCTCTGTCTCTCTCCTGTGTCTCTCCCCTGTGTCTCCTCTGTCTCTCTCCTGTGTCTCTCTCCTGTGTCTCCTCTGTCTCTCTCCTGTGTCTCTCCCCCTGTGTCTCCTCTGTCTCTCCTCTGTGTCTCTCTCTCCTGTGTCTCCTCTGTCTCTCTCCTCTGTCTCTCTCCTGTGTCTCCTCTGTCTCTCCCCTGTGTCTCCTCTGTCTCTCCCCTGTGTCTCCTCTGTCTCTCTCCTGTGTCTCTCTCCTGTGTCTCCTCTGTCTCTCTCCTGTGTCTCTCTCCTGTGTCTCCTCTGTCTCTCTCCTCTGTCTCTCTCCTGTGTCTCCTCTGTCTCTCCCCTGTGTCTCCTGTGTCTCTCTCCTGTGTCTCTCTCCTCTGTCTCTCTCCTGTGTCTCCTCTGTCTCTCCCCTGTGTCTCCTCTGTCTCTCCCCTGTGTCTCCTCTGTCTCTCTCTGTGTGTCTCCTCTGTCTCTCTCCTGTGTCTCCTCTGTCTCTCTCCTGTGTCTCCTCTGTCTCTCTCCTGTGTCTCCTCTGTCTCTCTCCTGTCTCTCTCTCCTGTGTCTCCTCTGTCTCTCTCCTCTGTCTCTCTCCTGTGTCTCCTCTGTCTCTCCCCTGTGTCTCTCTCCTGTGTCTCTCCCCTGTGTCTCCTCTGTCTCTCCCCTGTGTCTCCTCTGTCTCTCTCCTGTGTCTCTCCCTGTGTCTCCTCTGTCTCTCTCCTGTGTCTCCTCTGTCTCTCTCTGTCTCTCTCCTGTGTCTCCTCTGTCTCTCCCCTGTGTCTCCTCTGTCTCTCCCCTGTGTCTCCTCTGTCTCCCCATGTCTCCTCTGTCTCTCTCTGTGTCTCTCCCCTGTGTCTCCTCTGTCTCTCCCCTGTGTCTCCTCTGTCTCTCCCCTGTGTCTCCTCTGTCTCTCTCCTGTGTCTCTCCCCTGTGTCTCCTCTGTCTCTCTCCTCTCTCCCCTGTCTCTCCTGTGTCTCTCTCCTGTGTCTCTCTCTGTCTCCTGTGTCTCCTCTGTCTCTCTCCCTCTCCTGTCTCTCTCCTGTGTCTCCTCTGTCTCTCTCCTGTGTCTCTCTCCTGTGTCTCCTCTGTCTCTCTCCTGTGTCTCCTCTGTCTCTCTCCTGTGTCTCTCCCCCTGTGTCTCCTCTGTCTCTCTCCTGTGTCTCTCTCCTGTGTCTCCTCTGTCTCTCTCCTGTGTCTCTCTCATGTGTCTCCTCTGTCTCTCTCCTGTGTCTCCTCTGTCTCTCTCCTGTGTCTCTCTCCTGTGTCTCCTCTGTCTCTCCTCTGTCTCTCCTGTGTCTCCTCTTGTCTCTCCCCTGTGTCTCCTCTGTCTCTCCCCTGTGTCTCCTCTGTCTCTCTCCTGTGTCTCCTCTGTCTCTCTCCTGTGTCTCCTCTGTCTTCCTGTGTCTCCTCTGTCTCTCCCCTGTGTCTCCTCTGTCTCTCTCCTGTGTCTCCTCTGTCTCTCTCCTGTGTCTCTCCCCTGTGTCTCCCCTGTCTCTCTCCTGTGTCTCTCTCCTGTGTCTCCTCTGTCTCTCTCCTGTGTCTCCTCTGTCTCTCTCCTGTGTCTCTCCCCTGTGTCTCCTCTGTCTCTCTCCCTGTGTCTCTCTCCCCTGTGTCTCCTCTGTCTCTCTCCCTGTGTCTCCCTCTGTCTCTCTCCTGTGTCTCTCCCCTGTGTCTCCTCTGTCTCTCTCCTGTGTCTCTCCTCCTGTCTCCTCTGTCTCTCCTGTGTGTCTCTCTCATGTGTCTCCTCTGTCTCTCTCCCTGTGTCTCCTCTGTCTCTCTCCTGTGTCTCTCCCTGTGTCTCCTCTGTCTCTCTCCTCTGTCTCTCTCCTGTGTCTCCTCTGTCTCTCCCCTGTGTCTCCTCTGTCTCTCCCCTGTGTCTCCTCTGTCCTCTCCTGTGTCTCCTCTGTCTTCCTGTGTCTCCTCTGTCTCTCTCCTGTGTCTCCTCTGTCTCTCCCCTGTGTCTCCTCTGTCTCTCCCCTGTGTCTCCTCTGTCTCTCCCCTGTGTCTCCTCTGTCTCTCCCCTGTGTCTCCTCTGTCCTCTCCTTCCTGTCTCTCCCCTGTGTCTCCCTCTGTCTCTCTCTCCTGTGTCTCTCCCCTGTGTCTCCTCTGTCTCTCTCCTGTGTCTCTCTCTCTGTCTCTCCTCTGTCTGTGTCTCCTGTGTCTCTCTCCTGTGTCTGTGTCTCCCCCTGTCTCTCTCCTGTGTCTCCTCTGTCTCTCTCCTGTGTCTCTCCCTGTGTCTCCTCTGTCTCTCTCCTGTGTCTCCTCTGTCTCTCTCCTGTGTCTCCTCTGTCTCTCCCCTGTGTCTCCTCTGTCTCTCCCCTGTGTCTCCTCTGTCTCTCCCCCTGTGTCTCCTCTGTCTCTCTCCTTCCTGTCTCTCCCTGTGTCTCCTCTGTCTCTTCCTGTGTCTCTCCCCCTGTGTCTCCTCTGTCTCTCTCCTGTGTCTCTCTCCTGTGTCTCCTCTGTCTCTCTCCTGTGTCTCTCCCCTGTGTCTCCCCTGTCTCTCTCCTGTGTCTCTCCTGTGTCTCCTCTGTCTCTCTCCTGTGTCTCCTATGTCTCTCTCCTGTGTCTCTCTCCTGTGTCTCTCTCCTGTGTCTCCTCTGTCTCTCTCCTCTGTCTCTCTCCTGTGTCTCCTCTGTCTCTCCCCTGTGTCTCCTCTGTCTCTCCCCTGTGTCTCCTCTGTCTCCTCCTGTGTCTCTCTCCTGTGTCTCCTCTGTCTCTCTCCCTGTGTCTCCTCTGTCTCTCTCCTGTGTCTCTCTCCTGTGTCTCCTCTGTCTCTCTCCTCCTGTCTCTCTCCTGTGTCTCCTCTGTCTCTCCTCTGTCTCTCCCCTGTGTCTCTCCTCATCTCTCCTGTGTCTCCTCTGTCTCTCTCCTGTGTCTCTCTCCCTGTGTCTCCTCTGTCTCTCTCCTCTGTCTCTCTCCCCTGTCTCCTCTGTCTCTCTCCTGTGTCTCCTGTGTCTCTCTCCTGTGTCTCTCTCCTGTGTCTCCTCTGTCTCTCTCCCTGTGTCTCCTCTGTCTCTCTCCTGTGTCTCTCTCCTTTGTCTCCTCTGTCTCTCTTCTGTGTCTCTCTCCTGTGTCTCCTCTGTCTCTCTCCTGTGTCTCCTCTGTCTCTCTCCTGTGTCTCTCTCCTGTGTCTCCTCTGTCTCTCTCTCCTCTGTCTCTCTCCTGTCTCCTCTGTCTCTCCCCTGTGTCTCCTCTGTCTCTCCCCTGTGTCTCCTCTGTCTCTCTCCTGTGTCTCTCTCCTGTGTCTCCTGTGTCTCCTCTGTCTCTCTCTCCTGTGTCTCCTCTGTCTCTCTCTGTGTCTCTCTCCTGTGTCTCCTCTGTCTCTCTCCTCTGTCTCTCTCCTGTGTCTCCTCTGTCTCTCCCCTGTGTCTCCTCTGTCTCTCCCCCTGTGTCTCCTCTGTCTCTCTCCTGTGTCTCCTCTGTCTCTCTCCTGTGTCTCCTCTGTCTCCTGTGTCTCCTCTGTCTCCTCCCTCTCTCCCCTGTGTCTCCTCTGTCTCTCCCTGTGTCTCCTCTGTCTCTCCCCTGTGTCTCCTCTGTCTCTCTCCTTCCTGTCTCTCCTGTGTCTCCTCTGTCTCTCTCCTGTGTCTCTCCCCTGTGTCTCCCCTGTCTCTCTCCTGTGTCTCTCTCCTGTGTCTCCTCTGTCTCTCTCCTGTGTCTCTCCCCTGTGTCTCCCCTGTCTCTCTCCTGGGTGTCTCTCTCCTGTGTCTCCTCTGTCTCTCTCCTGTGTCTCTCCCCTGTGTCTCCTCTGTCTCTCTCCTGTGTCTCCTCTGTCTCTCTCCTGTGTCTCTCCCCTGTGTCTCCCCTGTCTCTCCTCCTGTGTCTCTCTCCTGTGTCTCCTCTGTCTCTCTCCCTGTGTCTCCTATGTATCTCTCCTGGGTGTCTCTCTCCTGTGTCTCTCTCCCTGTGTCTCCTCTGTCTCTCTCCTCTGTCTCTCCTCCTCTGTCTCTCTCCCCTGTGTCTCCCTCTGTCTCTCCCCTGTGTCTCCTGTCTCTCTCTCCTGTGTCTCTCTCCTGTGTCTCCTCTGTCTCTCTCCTGTGTCTCCTCTGTCTCTCTCCTGTGTCTCTCTCCTGTGTCTCCTCTGTCTCTCTCCTCTGTCTCTCTCCTGTGTCTCCTCCTGTGTCTCTCCCTCCCCTGTGTCTCTCTGTCTCTCTCCTGTGTCTCTCTCCTGTGTCTCCTCTGTCTCTCTCCTCTGTCTCTCTCCTGTGTCTCCTCTGTGTCTCTCCTGTGTCTCCTGTGTCTCTCTCCTGTGTCTCTCTCCTGTGTCTCCTCTGTCTCTCTCCTGTGTCTCCTCTGTCTCTCTCCTGTGTCTCTCTCCTTTGTCTCCTCTGTCTCTCTTCTGTGTCTCTCTCCTGTGTCTCCTCTGTCTCTCTCCTGTGTCTCCTCTGTCTCTCTCCTGTGTCTCTCTCCTGTGTCTCCTCTGTCTCTCTCGCTGTCTCTCTCCTGTGTCTCCTCTGTCTCTCCCCCTGTGTCTCCTCTGCCTCTCCCTGTGTCTCCTCTGTCTCTCTCCTGTGTCTCTCCTGTGTCTCCTCTGTCTCTCTCCTGTGTCTCCTCTGTCTCTCTCCTGTGTCTCTCTCCTGTGTCTCTCTCCTGTGTCTCTCCCCTGTGTCTCCTCTGTCTCTCTCCCCTGTGTCTCTCTCCTGTGTCTCCTCTGTCTCTCTCCCTGTGTCTCCTCTGTCTCTCTCCTGTGTCTCTCCCCTGTGTCTCTCTCCTGTGTCTCTCTCTCCTGTGTCTCCTCTGTCTCTCTCCTGTGTCTCTCTCATGTGTCTCCTCTGTCTCTCTCCTGTGTCTCCTCTGTCTCTCTCCTGTGTCTCTCTCCTGTGTCTCCTCTGTCTCTCTCCTCTGTCTCTCTCCTGTGTCTCCTCTGTCTCTCCCCTGTGTCTCCTCTGTCTCTCCCCTGTGTCTCCTCTGTCTCTCCTGTGTCTCCTCTGTCTCTCTCCTGTGTCTCCTCTGTCTCTCTCCTGTGTCTCCTCTGTCTCTCCCCTGTGTCTCCTCTGTCTCTCCCTGTGTCTCCTCTGTCTCTCTCCTGTGTCTCTCCCCTGTGTCTCCTCTGTCTCTCTCCTGTGTCTCTCCCCTGTGTCTCCCCTGTCTCTCTCCTGTGTCTCTCTCCTGTGTCTCCTCTGTCTCTCTCCTGTGTCTCTCCCTGTGTCTCCTCTGTCTCTCTCCTGTGTCTCTCTCCTGTGTCTCCTCTGTCTCTCTCCTGTGTCTCCTCTGTCTCTCTCCTGTGTCTCTCCCCTGTGTCTCCTCTGTCTCTCTCCTGTGTCTCTCTCCTGTGTCTCCTCTGTCTCTCTCCTGTGTCTCTCTCATGTGTCTCCTGTCTCTCTCTGTGTCTCTCTCCTGTGTCTCCTCTGTTTCTCTCCTGTGTCTCTCTCCTGTGTCTCCTCTGTCTCTCTCCTGTGTCTCTCCCCTGTGTCTCCTCTGTCTCTCTCCTGTGTCTCCTCTGTCTCCTGTGTCTCCTCTGTCTCTCTCCTGTGTCTCCTCTGTCTCTCTCCTGTGTCTCCTCTGTCTCTCCCCGTGTCTCCTCTGTCTCTCCCCTGTGTCTCCTCTGTCTCTCCCCTGTGTCTCCTCTGTCTCTCCCCTGTGTCTCCTCTGTCTCTCTCCTTCCTGTCTCTCCCCTGTGTCTCCTCTGTCTCTCTCCTGTGTCTCTCCCCCTGTGTCTCCTCTGTCTCTCTCCTGTGTCTCTCTCCTGTGTCTCCTCTTGTCTCTCTCCTGTGTCTCTCCCCTGTGTCTCCCCTGTCTCTCTCCTGTGTCTCTCTCCTGTGTCTCTCCCTCTCTCTCTCCTGTGTCTCTCCCTGTGTCTCCTCTGTCTCTCTCCTGTCTCTCCTCTGTCTGTCTCTCCTGTGTCTCCTCTGTCTCCCCCTGTGTCTCCTCTGTCTCTCCCCTGTGTCTCCTCTGTCTCTCCCCTGTGTCTCCTCTGTCCTCTCCTTCCTCCTCCCCTGTGTCTCCTCTGTCTCTCTCCTGTGTCTCTCCCCCTGTGTCTCCTCTGTCTCTCTCCTGTGTCTCTCTCCTGTGTCTCCTCTGTCTCTCTCCTGTGTCTCTCCCCTGTGTCTCCCCTGTCTCTCTCCTGTGTCTCTCTCCTGTGTCTCCTCTGTCTCTCTCCTGTGTCTCCTATCTTATCTCTCCTGTGTCTCTCTCCTGTGTCTCTCTCCTGTGTCTCCTCTGTCTCTCTCCTCTGTCTCTCTCCTGTGTCTCCTCTGTCTCTCCCCTGTGTCTCCTCTGTCTCTCCCCTGTGTCTCCTCTGTCTCTCTCCTGTGTCTCTCTCCTGTGTCTCCTCTGTCTCTCTCCTGTGTCTCCTCTGTCTCTCTGTCTCTCTCCTGTGTCTCCTCTGTCTCTCTCCTCTGTCTCTCTCCTGTGTCTCCCTCTGTCTCTCCCCTGTGTCTCTCTGTCTCTCTCCTGTGTCTCTCTCCTGTGTCTCCTCTGTCTCTCTCCTGTGTCTCCTGTGTCGCTCTCCTGTGTCTCTCCTGTGTCTCCTCTGTCTCTCTCCTGTGTCTCCTGTGTCTCTCTCCTGTGTCTCTCTCCTTTGTCTCCTCTGTCTCTCTTCTGTGTCTCTCTCCTGTGTCTCCTCTGTCTCTCTCCTGTGTCTCCTCTGTCTCTCTCCTGTGTCTCTCTCCTGTGTCTCCTCTGTCTCTCTCGCTGTCTCTCTCCTGTGTCTCCTCTGTCTCTCCCCTGTGTCTCCTCTGTCTCTCCCCTGTGTCTCCTCTGTCTCTCTCCTGTGTCTCTCTCCTGTGTCTCCTCTGTCTTTCTCCTGTGTCTCCTCTGTCTCTCTCCTGTGTCTCTCTCCTGTGTCTCTCTCCTCTGTCTCTCTCCTGTGTCTCCTCTGTCTCTCCCCTGTGTCTCCTCTGTCTCTCTCCTGTGTCTCTCTCCTGTGTCTCCTCTGTCTCTCTCCTCTGTCTCTCTCCTGTGTCTCCTCTGTCTCTCTCCTCTGTCTCTCTCCTGTGTCTCCTCTCTCTCTCCTCTGTCTCTCCTGTGACTCTCTCCTCTGTCTCTCTCCTGTGTCTCCTCTGTCTCTCTCCTCTGTCTCTCTCCTGTGTCTCTCTCCTGTGTCTCTCTGTCTCTCTCCTCTGTCTCTTTCCTGTGTCTCTCCTCTGTCTCTCTCCCTGTCTCCTCTGTCTCTCTCCTCTGTCTCTCTCCTGTGTCTCTCTCCTGTCTCCCTCTGTCTCTCTCCTCTGTCTCTCTCCTGTGTCTCCTCTGTCTCTCTCCCCTGTCTCTCTCCTGTGTCTCCTCTGTCTCTCTCCTGTGTCTCTCTCCTGTGTCTCTCTCCTGTGTCACCTCTGTCTCTCTCCTCTGTCTCTCTCCTGTGTCTTTCTCCTCTGTCTCTCTCCCGTGTCTCTCTCTGTCTCTCTCCTCTGTCTCTCTCCTGTGTCTCTCTCCTGTGTCTCTCTCCTGTGTCTCCTCTGTCTCTCTCCTCTCTCTCTCCTGTGTCTCCCTCTCTCTCCTCAGTCTCTCTCCTTGTCTCTCTCCTCTGTCTCTCTCCTCTGTCTCTCTTTGTCTCTCTCCTGTGTCTTTCTCCTCTGTGTCTCCGTCTCTCTCCTGTGTGTCTCTCCCTCTGTCTCTCCTCTGTCTCTCTCCTCTGTCTCTCTCCTGTGTCTCTCTCTTGTGTCTTTCTCCTCTGTCTCTCTCCCTGTGTCTCCGTCTCTCTCTCTTGTCTCCTCTCCTCTGTCTCTCTCCCGTGTCTCCTCTGTCTCTCTCCTGTGTCTCTCTCCCGTGTCTCCTGTGTCTCTCTCACGTGTCTCTTCTGTCTCTCTCCCGTGTCTCCTCTGTCTCTCTCCTCTGTCTCTCTCCCTCTGTCTCTCTCCTGTGTCTCTCTCCTGTGTCTCTCTCCCGTGTCTCCTCTGTCTCTCTCCTGTGTCTCTTTCCTGTGTCTCTCTCCTGTGTCTCTCTCCTGTGTCTCTTTCCTGTGTCTCTCTCCTGTGTCTCTCTCCTCTGTCTCTCTCCTCTGTCTCTCTCCTGTGTCTCTCTCCTGTGTCTCTCTCCTCTCTCTCCTCTGTCTCCTCTGTCTCTCTCCTGTGTCTCTCTCCTGTGTCTCTCTCCTCTCCAATCCAAACAACAGGGACCAGCAGATTGTATCTTCAGACACACAGAGACAGCCTTTAAGGCCTGGTTTAGACCACAGTATTTCCAGGATAATGTTCACTGTCATTGTGTCCATGGGTCTCTTTGGGTAGTAGGCCTAATTTCTGACCAAAATATTCAAATGATCTGCTTGTCTATTACAGTCTCATCAGGTACTGTGATCATAGTTGAATTGTTAAAGATTACAGTACTGTGATGGTCTAGCTCTCTGGCATTGTATGTCTCTCTCTCTCTCCCCCTCCCCCCTCTCACTCTATACCTTCTCTCTCTTTCTCTCCCTCCCCCTCTATACCTTCCTTTTTCTCTCTCTCACTCTCTCTCCCCTCCTCTCTCTCTGTCTCCCTCGCCAACTGTCTCTCTCTCTCCCTCAGGTAAAGGGAAGAAGGACTCTCAGAAGAGTCAGAAGGGAGGCACGCTGAGTAAAGGGGCGGGGAAGAAGATCACTAAGATCATTGGCTTAGGCAAGAAGAAGCCGTCCACTGACGAACAGACCTCTTCAGCCGAGGAGGACATACCCACCTGTGGTAAGACACCTGTTAGGGGTTAGAGGTCACATCTGGGGTGTAGAGGACAACCTATATCAAGGGTGGATTGGTCGTATAGGTGCTCTGTTAAAATGTGTTCCAATACATTGTTGTTGTTTCTATGTAGAATGTACGGGGACATGCCTTGACTTACAACAACCAGAACTGCAGCTATTGACCCATTTCATTTACATTTACATTTAACTCATTTAGCAGACGCTCTTATCCAGAGCGACTTACAAATTGGTGAATTCACCTTCTGACATCCAGTGGAACAGCCACTGTACAATAGTGCATCTAAATCATTTAAGGGGAGGATTACTTATCCATTTCCTGGTCTGCTGTTTCACCATTGGTCACTTTACCACACCCCTTTATTCTAACTGGTCCGTCTTGCCTGATTGACAGGCTACCTGAACGTGCTGTCCAATAACCGCTGGCGTGAGCGTTGGTGTCGTCTGAAGGACAACCAGCTGCTGCTTCATAAGGACCGTACTGATCTGAAGACCCACACGGCCAGCCTGCCCCTCAGGGGCTGCGAGGTCAGCCCGGGACTGGACTCCAAACACCCTTCGCCTTCCGCCTGCTCCGCAACGGACAGGAGGTGGCTGTACTGGAGGTAGGTTGGTGGTCAATGGGTGGAAGTTGGTCATAGATTCAGATCTGGGATCAGCCACCCACCACGCCAAATCTGAACCTTCATGTTCAAATCATCAGATCTGACCTTAAATCAGCGCCCAAGGGGCATCTTCCCACACCATCAAATGCACTAACTAGCTAGTGAGTAGCTTTGTGGTCATGTGATAGTTTGAGTTGGATATAAAATAGTGCTGGATCTCTCTAAACCCTGTTCTCTCCAGGCGTCCTCCTCAGAGGTCATGGGTCGGTGGCTGGGGATGCTGCTAGCTGAAACAGGCTCTATCACAGACCCTGCAGCTTTACATTATGATTACATAGATGTAGAGACCGCAAACGTTATCCAGCTGGCCAAGCAGTCCTTCTGGTGAGACGCACACACGCACGCACGCACGCGCACGCACACACACACACACACACACACACACACACACACACACACACACACACACACACACACACACACACACACACAGATGTAGAGACTACGCCAAACGTTATCCAGCTGGCCAAGCAGTCCTTCTGGTGAGACACACACACACACACACACACACACACATAGGGGTAATTTTGTTTTCCAGATGGGCTGTGAGCAGTTCTGGGCTGATGAGATGTAGTCATTGTTTGTGTTTGTCTCTAAGTTGTTATTCGTATGTTTATATCTGGTGCAAAAAAAAGGAAAAACTAAATATCTATATTTTATTAAAGATGGGGTGTTGGTGGGTATGTTGGCCGAGTGTGTGCATGCGTTTTGAAATCCACCAAAAAGGCAAGCGTTGTATGACAGTTGGGACGGGTGCATGATGGTATGTGTCCACTATGAGGTTTTGAAAAAACCCCTCAGCCCCTGTTGAGTTAGGAATGCACGACTCTGGATCAATGTTTTCCCTGAGAGGATGTGAGTCACTCTCTTACCAGCATTGTTTTCACCAGAGCACTGTGTGCAGTCCAGTCCTGCCCACACAAACAAACCACAACACACTTAGCAAAGGGCTGGATGAAGAGTTTCAATATCAACTGGATTACTAAATGATTGGACTGTTATTTGTATGATGGGGACAATATGAGACAACAGCTATAAGGGTCCTTAAAGGCAAATTCGCTCCTTATTCCCAATAGGGCTCTACATTTCTATAGATGACTAGGATTTTGAGGAGAAGGTGTCATTTGTCCTTGTATAGTAACTCACAGTGTCCTCCTCAGCTTCACCAGTAAACGTGCTGTATCTCCCAACCCTTATCTGGACAACCCTGCCAACAGTTACGCATGTCCCTCTGGAATGGCACTGCACTATGATGATGTGCCCATCAATGGAATGGTAAGCACACACACACACACACACACACACACACACACACACACACACACACACACACACACACACACACACAAAATATCTATATATAAGAACAAATGGGAGCAGTATCTCTCCATCTCCTGTCTGGATGCTGCATTGTGATGGCTTGCATCAGGGACATCTTTTGTTTCTCATCCTCTCTCGCTCCCTCTTTCCCATGCTCATCCCTCTGATTCAATTATTGTGCAACTTTCAAGTACGTTCTGCTCCAACTCACTGGTCTGTAACAACAACATCAACCCTTTGGTGTCCTCTCTTTCTCTTCTCCTCCCCCCTTTTATCGTCTCATTTGCTGGCTCCTTTGTTCACTCTGTTTCACATTTTCATCTCCCCTTCTCTCTTATCATTTTCTTTCTTTATATTTCCTCTTCTCTCCTCTTCTCTCCTCTTCTCTCCTCCTCTTCTCTCCTCTTCTCTCCTCCTCTTCTCTCCTCTTCTTCTCTCCCCTTCTCTCCTCTCCTCTTCTCTCCCCTTCTCTCCTCTCCCCTTCTCTCCTCTTCTCTCCTCTTCTCTCCTCTTCTCTCCTCTTCTCCCCCCTTCTCTCCTCTCCTCTTCTCTCTTCTCCTCTCCCTTCTCTTCTCTCCTCTCTTCTCCTCTCCTATCCTCTCTTCTCTCTCTCCCCTTCTCTTCTCTCCTCTCCTCTTTGCATACCTTCCTCTATCGTAAGGACCCCGAGGCGCTATACTCCAGCCCTGCCACCGGAGGGCGACGTCTGAGAGAGGAGGTGTTGTATGAGAACACTGACCCCGACCTGTATGAGAACATGCCTTCGCCCAAGCTGGCTGCCCGCTACTCCCCCAAGCCCAGTCGCCTGGCATCATCCTCCTCCTCCTCTTCCTCCAGCCACTACAAAACCCCTGGCCCTGTCAAATCCAAACTCCTCTCCTCTTCCTCCGCTTCCTTGGCTAACACTAACACTAAAGCCATTGCTCAGGTGACTAACGCACTGCTTTCCTAACATTTATGCAACCCTAACACTGAACTCTTCTCTTTCATATCAACTGCATAGTTCACTTCAAAGTCAATGTTTATCAAACATTTTCATACCTAAAAGATGTTGGGACCCTTGTGACATTTCTTGTATAGACCCAAATGTCAATGACATCATCTAAATTCCATCGAATAACTTTATGATTTTGGCGTGAACTCTCCCTTTAACTAAATATGAATTAAAACAGATAGCAATTATTTTCTACGGGAGAGGTGACAAGGATACTGTATGTAGAGACAAGGGGATTGGACAGGGATACTGTATGTAGAGAGGAGGGGATTGGACAGGGATACTGTATGTAGAGAGGAGGGGATTGGACAGAGATACTGTATGTAGAGAGGAGGGGATTGGACAGAGATACTGTATGTAGAGAGGAGGGGATTGGACAGAGATACTGTATGTAGAGAGGAGGGGATTGGACAGGGATACTGTATGTAGAGAGGAGGGGATTGGACAGAGATACTGTATGTAGAGAGGAGGGGATTGGACAGAGATACTGTATGTAGAGAGGAGGGGATTGGACAGATACTGTATGTCTAGAGGAGGGGATTGGACAGGAATACTGTATGTAGAGAGGAGGGGATTGGACAGAGATACTGTATGTAGAGAGGAGGGGATTGGACAGATACTGTATGTCTAGAGGAGGGGATTGGACAGGAATACTGTATGTAGAGAGGAGGGGATTGGACAGATACTGTATGTAGAGAGGAGGGATTGGACAGATACTGTATGTAGAGAGGAGGGGATTGGACAGATACTGTATGTAGAGAGGAGGGGATTGGACAGATACTGTATGTAGAGAGGAGGGGATTGGACAGATACTGTATGTAGAGAAGGAGGGGATTGGACAGAGATACTGTATGTCTAGAGGAGGGGATTGGACAGAGATACTGTATGTAGAGAGGAGGGGATTGGACAGATACTGTATGTAGAGAGGAGAGGAGGGGATTGGACAGAGATATTGTATGTCTAGAGGAGGGGATTGGACGGATACTGTATGTAGAGTAGAGGGGATTGGACAGAGATACTGTATGTAGAGAGGAGGGGATTGGACAGATACTGTATGTAGAGAGGAGAGGAGGGGATTGGACAGAGATATTGTATGTCTAGAGGAGGGGATTGGACGGATACTGTATGTAGAGTAGAGGGGATTGGACAGAGATACTGTATGTAGAGAGGAGGGGATTGGACAGAGATACTGTATGTAGAGAGGAGAGGAGGGGATTGGACAGAGATATTGTATGTCTAGAGGAGGGATTGGACAGATACTGTATGTAGAGAAGAGGATTGGACAGGGATACTGTATGTAGAGAGGAGGGGATTGGACAGAGATACTGTATGTAGAGAGGAGGGGATTGGACAGAGATACTGTATGTAGAGAGGAGGGGATTGGACAGAGATGCTGTATGTAGAGAGGAGGGATTGGACAGATACTGTATGTAGAGTAGAGGGGATTGGACAGAGATACTGTATGTCTAGAGGAGGGGATTGGACAGAGATACTGTATGTAGAGAGGAGGGGATTGGACAGAGATACTGTATGTAGAGAGGAGAGGAGGGGATTGGACAGAGATATTGTATGTCTAGAGGAGGGGATTGGACAGATACTGTATGTAGAGAAGAGGGGATTGGACAGGGATACTGTATGTAGAGAGGAGGGGATTGGACAGAGATACTGTATGTAGAGAGGAGGGGATTGGACAGATACTGTATGTAGAGAAGGAGGGGATTGGACAGAGATACTGTATGTAGAGAGGAGGGGATTGGACAGAGATACTGTATGTCTAGAGGAGTGGGATTGGACAGATACTGTATGTAGGTATGTAGAGAGGATGTGATTGGACAGGGATACTGTATGTAGAGGGGATGGGATTGGACAGAGATACTGTATGTAGAGAGGAGGGGATTGGACAGGGATACTGTATGTAGAGAGGAGGGGATTGGACAGAGATACTGTATGTCTAGAGGAGGGGATTGGACAGAGATACTGTATGTAGAGAGGAGGGGATTGGACAGAGATGCTGTATGTAGAGTAGAGGGGATTGGACAGAGATACTGTATGTAGAGAGGAGGGGATTGGACAGAGATACTGTATGTCTAGAGGAGGGGATTGGACAGAGATACTGTATGTCTAGAGGTGGGGGATTGGACAGAGATACTGTATGTAGAGTAGAGGGGATTGGACAGAGATACTGTATGTCTAGAGGAGGGGATTGGACAGAGATACTGTATGTCTAGAGGAGGGGATTGGACAGAGATACTGTATGTAGAGAGGAGGGGATTGGACAGAGATACTGTATGTAGAGAGGAGAGGAGGGATTGGACAGAGATATTGTATGTCTAGAGGAGGGGTTGGACAGATACTGTATGTAGAGAAGAGGGATTGGACAGGGATACTGTATGTAGAGAGGAGGGATTGGACAGAGATACTGTATGTAGAGAGGAGGGATTGACAGATACTGTATGTAGAGAAGGAGGGGATTGGACAGAGATACTGTATGTAGAGAGGAGGGGATTGGACAGAGATACTGTATGTCTAGAGGAGGGGATTGGACAGATACTGTATGTAGGTATGTAGAGAGGATGTGATTGGACAGGGATACTGTATGTAGAGGGGATGGGATTGGACAGAGATACTGTATGTAGAGAGAGGAGGGGATTGGACAGGGATACTGTATGTAGAGAGGAGGGGATTGGACAGAGATACTGTATGTAGAGAGGAGGGGGTTTTGGACAGAGATACTGTATGTACAGAGGAGGGGATTGAAGAGAAGGATTAAATAATGCAATTTGAGTCTCAATTCTTGTTACATGTGTTATTCCTGCAGAGACATGCTTTGTTTTAATATAATGGTGTTGATACTGGCCACCCAGAATCTAGGTTTCCAGACATTATCCTCAAAATCCCGGCTGGCTTAGTCCTACTGTAGTGTGTCTCTTAGTAATGTGATTAAAAACATGGCCATGCAGAGGAATGGTGTTACAAGTATATTGAGCCCCTCGTAAAATGTCCAGTTTTGAGTGTATGGGAGTTAGGGTCTGAGACATTGACCATGCACTCTTTAGCAAACCTTAGCTGGAGGCCTTGATATTAACTGACAGAAGTAGGGGGGGGGGTCAAATAGCTGCAGTGTGTTAGGCTGCGTATCTCTCAGAGCACTGCGGACCACCCTGCTTTTAGAGGGTTGTGTGTGTATGTGTGTGCGTGTGTGTGTCCTCAATATGTTCACACTACTCCTTGCCTTTACACTGACCATCACCTCCATATTATGTCATTATTTTATATTTGTAAAGACGTTACAGCACGTGTCCAACTCATTCCACGGAAGGCAGAGTGTCTGCTGGTTTTCGCTCCTCCCTTGTACTTGATTGATTGATTAAAGGTCATTGATTAGTAAGGAGCTCTCCTCACCTGGTTGTCTAGGTCTTAATTGAAAAAGCTGAAAGCAGCAGACACTAGGCCCTCCATGGTATGACGTTGATGCCCCTGGTCTACATAAACCTGACATGTACTGAACGTGGCACCCAGCACTGTTACACACATTAGGCATCACATGGCGTTGTAGAGTTGCTGTTTCCCAGCAGAGCGTGTGTGTGTGTGTGTGTGTGTGTGTGTGTGTGTGTGTGTGTGTGTGTGTGTGTGTGTGCCCATCCTCAGATGAACCTTTCATTGTCATCAGACACACAGTCACACACACACTGCAGGGGTAATGCAGCACAGTAGGACTGGGATTACTGTGTTATGTTTAACTTAAAATGTGTTTGTACAGCTGTGCACAGAGACGTTCTCATGATCATATCCACCTGGGGAGGTTGGTGGACATTGTGGTTTTTTATTGAAGTTGTTTTTGTAGCCATTGTAACTGTCTGTTCACTTCATGGTTTTCATTATATGTGCAAATTATACTTAGCAGTTTTAAGCCTGTGCATTTCAAACCAGATTATGAATAGATGTTCTCTCTTCCTCCTTCTCAACCAATCAGCTGAAGGGAAAAAAGGTCCCAGTGACCAATGGGACAGCGTCTAAACAGAAGGTGGACAAGAACCAGGCCAAGAAGACCAATGGAACAACCACCAATGGAACAGCATCTGTGAAACGCAACAACTCCAGTAAGTGTGTGTGTGTGTGTGTTTCTGTGTGTGTGTGTGTGTTTCTGTGTGTTTCTGTGTGTGTGTGTGTGTGTGTGTGTGTGTGTGTGTGTGTGTGTGTGTGTGTGTGTGTGTGTGTGTGTGTGTGTTTCTGTGTGTGTGTGTGTTTCTGTGTGTGTGTGTGTGTGTGTCTGTGTGTGTGTGTGTGTTTATGTGTGTTTATGTGTGTGTGTGTGTGTTTCTGTGTGTGTGTGTGTGTGTTTCTGTGTGTGTGTGTGTGTTTCTGTGTGTGTGTGTGTGTGTGTGTGTGTTTCTGTGTGTGTGTTTGTGTGTGTGTGTGTGTGTGTTTCTGTGTGTGTGTGTGTTTGTGTGTGTGTGTGTGTGTGTGTATGTGTGTGTGTGTTTCTGTGTGTGTGTGTGTGTTTCTGTGTGTGTGTGTGTGTTTCTCTGTGTGTGTGTGTGTGTTTCTGTGTGTGTGTGTGTGTGTTTCTGTGTGTGTGTGTGTGTGTGTGTGTGTGTGTGTGTGTGTGTGTGTGTGTGTGTGTGTGTGTGTGTGTGTGTGTGTGTGTGTGTGTGTGTGTGTGTGTGACAGTATGTGTGTGTGTGTGTGTGTGTGTGTGTGTGTGTGTGTGTGCGATAGAGACACATTCCCATGAGTACATTACAGTCTGCAAATCATGACACCCAGTACTGGCATGTTAATTCATCTGGTGCTCGTCTGTCACTTCCAGTCATCATTATACCAGCCACTGGCTGTATATACAGCAGTAGCCTGGTCTTAGTAGACACTAAGTCTGGTGCCCCACTCCTCAGTCAAACACACCGCTGATCGCTTTCTAGGAAAACTGAAACACCACAATAAGCCGGAAAATGCCGGAATTCCCAACTGACAGTTGGTGAAGCAGCAGGAGCAGACATATTTTGGGTGGAGCTAATACAGTTTCTTAGAAACCATCCGTCGTAAAAACCCAACCTTGTGGATGACTGTCACTACATATCCAGACCAAACTAACACTCATATTTGGCCAGGGGACAGAGTGGTCACTGGTGGGGCTAATCTGTATGATGGAGGGCTGTGTCTATTCAGTAATGCTGTGGATCTACGACCGTTTTGAACCCGCTTTCTCAAGACATTTTGGATTCAGTGTCTGTTACACAATCCTTGTTTCATCTCAAGCTAAAATAGGCCCATATCGTTGTGTCGATGGTTGAAGATTTCAAGTGGTGGTTTGAATGAGTATACAGTCCTTCGTAAAGGCTAATGTTCTAGTGAGGAGCACACACACACACACACAGACACACACACACACACGTGTCATTTGTGGTGTGGAGAGGCTCCAGTGGCTTAAGGTTTCTTATTCAGGTTATTATTTTCCAGCAGGGTTGGACCCTACCCTCTTCTGGGTGATTAACAGGTATTTCTGGGCTGAGGCTTGGGTTCACTGGGTTTCTGGTCAGTTTATGAACTCTGATGAGCATTGGTTGAACCATTGGTCGGTTCTTTCTCCTCTCCCTCCTCCCCTGTTCTCCCCTATCATCACCCTGTTGTCCCCTCCCATTCTGTTCTCCCCTATCATCCCCTGTTCTCCCCTCCCATTCCTCTCATCCCCTGTTCTCCCCTCCCATTCCTCTCATCCCCTGTTCTCCCATTCCTCTTATCCCCTGTTCTCCCCTCCCATTCCCCTCTCATCCCCTGTTCTCCCATTCCTCTCATCCCCTGTTCTCCCCTCCCATTCCTCTCATCTTCTGTTCTCCCCTCCCATTCCTCCCCTCATCTCATCTGTTCTCCCCCTCCCATTCCTCTCATCTTCTGTTCTCCCCTCCCCATTCCTCTCATCTTCTGTTCTCCCCTCCCATTCCTCTCATCTCCTGTTCTCCCCTCCCATTCCTCTCATCTCCTGTTCTCCCCTCCCATTCCTCTCATCATCCCCTGTTATCCCATTCCTCTCATCTCCTGTTCTCCCATTCCTCTCATCCCCTGTTATCCCATTCCTCTCATCCCCTGTTCCCTCTTCATCATGACCTCATCCCCTGTTCTCTCTTCATGGTTCCTCTCATCCATTGTTCTCCCATTCCTCTCATCATCCCCTGTTATCCCATTCCTCTCATCCCCTGTTCTCCCATTCCTCTCATCCCGTTATTCCATTCCTCTCATCCCTTGTTATCCCATTCCTCTCATCCCCTGTTATCCCATTCCTCTCATCCTGTTATCCCATTCCTCTCATCCCCTGTTATCCCATTCCTCTCATCCCCTGTTCTCCCATTCCTCTCATCCCGTTATTCCATTCCTCTCATCCCATTGTTATCCCATTCCTCTCATCCCTGTTATCCCATTCCTCTCATCCCGTTATCCCATTCCTCTCATCCCGTTATCCCATTCCTCTCATCCCTGTTATCCCATTCCTCTCATCCATTCCATTCCCCTCCCCTCACCTCCTATGATTCTATTCTCCTCCTAATCCCTCTTTTTCCCCAAATCCCTCCTTCCCCTTCCCCCTAATCCCTCCTTCTCCCTCCCCCCTAATCCCTCCTTCTCCCCTTCTCTCCTCCCTTCCATTGCCCATTTCCCCACACTGTTTGAGTTTAATGGTGTGAAGGTACACTATATAAACAGAAGTATGTGGACAGCCCTTCAAATGAGTGGATTCGGCTATTTCAGCAATACCCGTTGCTGACAGGTGTATAAAAATTGAGCACACAGCCCTGCAATCTCCATAGACAAAAATTGGAAGTAGAATGGCCCGTACTGAAGAGCTCAGTGACTTTCTACGTGACACTGTCATAGGATACCACCTTTCCAACAAGTTTGGCAAATTACGTTCCTGCTAGAGCTGCCCTGGTCAAATGTAAGTGCTGTTATTGTGAAGTGGAATCGTCTAGGAGCAACAACGGCTCAGCCGTGAAGTGGTAGGCCGCATAAGCTCACAGAATGGGACCGCTGAGTGCTGAAGTGCGTAGAGCTTATAAACCGTCTGTCCTCGGTTACAACACTCACTACCGAGTTCCAAACTGCCTCTGGAAGCAATGTCAGCACAATAACTGTTTGTCGGGAGCTTCATGAAATGGGTTTCCATGGCCAAGCAGCCGCACACAATCCTAAGATCACCATGCACCATGCCAAATGTCGGCTGGAGTGGTGTAAATCTCTGCATAACGCTTCACCATCTGGCAGTCCGACGGATGAATTTGGGTATGGTGGATGCCAGGAGAATGCTACCTGCCCCAATGCATAGTGCCAACTGTAAAGTTTGGTGGAGGAGGATTAATGGTCTGGAGCTGTTTTTCATGGTTTGGGCCTCTTAGGTCCAGTGAAGGGAAATCTTAATGCTACAGCATAAAATTACATTCTCGATGAGCAACAATGGCTCAGCCGTGAAGTGGTAGGCCACGCAAACTCAAAGAACGGGACCGCCTAGTGCATTTCTGTGCTTCCAACTTTCTGGCAACAGTTTGGGGAAAAGGCCCTTTCCTGTTTCAGCATGACAATGCCCCCTGTGCACAAATCAAGGTCCATACAGAAATGGTTTGTCAAAATCGGTGTGGAAGAACTTGACTGACTTGCACAGAGCCCTGACCTCAACCTCATTGGACACCTTTGGGATTGGAATTGGAATGCCGACTGCGAGCCAGTCCTAATCGCGCAACATCAGTTTCCGACCTCACTAATGCTCTTGTGGTTGAATGGAAGCAAGTCCCTGCAGCAATGTTCCAACATCCAGTGGAAAGCCTTCCCAGAAGAGTGGAGGCTGTTATAGCAGCAATGTTCCAACATCCAGTGGAAAGCCTTCCCAGATGAGTGGAGGCTGTTGTAGCAGCAATATTCCAACATCCAGTGGAAAGCCTTCCCAGAAGAGTGGAGGCTGTTATAGCCGCAGGGGGGGACAAACTCCATATTAATGCTCATGATGTTGGAATGAGATGTTCAACAAGCAGGTGTCCACGTCCTTTTGGTCATGTAGTGTGTATAGAACTCCTCTCTCCTCTCTGTCCTGTAGGTGCAGAGCAGTATAAGTACGGTAAGAACCGTGTGGAGGCGGACGCCAAGATGCTGCAGGCTAAAGAGGAGGAGCTAATCAACAGAAAGCAGGACATCAGGAACCGTCTGACCCAGCTGAAGAAGGACAGGAAAGACCTGCGCACCGCCATGGAGGCCAGCACCGGTACGACACACACACACACACACACACACACACACACACACACACACACTGCTTCTACCAAGGTAGAGAGAAGAGGGAGAGGTGGGAGTGAAAGTAGTGTAAGATGGAGATGATGGGAGGGTTAGTAGTGAGTGGAGTTATGGATGGGTGGGTTAGGTTTAGGATTGAGGGTGCAGGATGGAAGAAGGGTTTGGAGGGGGAGAGATGGGAGTCAGATGTTCTTTTTCCTGACTGACTTCTCAATAAACTACAATACTAAGAGTGTACGGAGTGTAAGGAAGGACAGATACTAAGAGTGTACGGTAGTGCGGTGACCCATTCTAAAGCCTCCTTCCTCCACCTCCTTCACACAGCTAAGCGCTGCGCTGGGTCCCTGACAGAGCGGCTGAAAAGGGTGGAGGACGAGTGCAAGCTGAAGGAGGACGAGCGGGTGAGCCTGGAGCTGGAGATGACAGAGGTCAAGGAGAGTCTCAAGAAGGCCCTGAACGGAGGAGTCACTCTGGGACTCACCATCGAGCCCAAGTCTGGCACCTCCAGCCCACAGGTTTGTTTTATCAATCTTTTTTTTTTTTTTACATCAGCAGTTGTCACAAAGTGCCTTACCAAAGAGCAAGCCCAGAAGCCCCTAAAACACCAAAGAGCAAGCAATGCAGAGGCAGAAGCCCAGCCTAAAACACCAAAGAGCAAGCAATGCAGAGGCAGAAGCCCAGCCTAAAACACCAAAGAGCAAGCAATGCAGAGGCAGAAGCCCAGCCTAAAACACCAAAGAGCAAGCAATGCAGAGGCAGAAGCCCAGCCTAAAACACCAAAGAGCAAGCAATGCAGAGGCAGAATGCACAGTGGCAATGCAGAGGCAGAAGCCCAGCCTAAAACACCAAAAAACTCCCTGGAAAAAAACTCCCTGGAAGGCAGATACCTAGAGAGGAACCATTAAGTCCTGGTCTGGCTGTCTCTACCATGTCCATGACCCATGGCTGAGTCTCAGTACTGTACAATGGCTTCCTTCTCTTGAAAAGTGAACAGTGAACAGACAAAAGCATTCAATTGAAATGACTAAAACTAAATCAAACCTGTGCAGAAAAGATAATTGACCTACATTTATAGGTGTCCAGCTTGATAACAGTCATTTATAGTCTCTTCACTGTGTCCAGCTTGATAACAGTCATTTATAGTCTCTTCGCTGTGTCCAGCTTGATAACAGTCATCTATAGTCTGTTCACTGTGTCAAGACGCCCAACATACTCATGAGAAACAGGCTGTTGCAAATGTTGCTGCTGACTCTGAATGGTGTGTATCCAGTCCCCAGTGTTGCTGAGGCGTACCCTAGAGAACTCTCCCATCTCCAGCTGTGACACCAGTGACACAGAGAGCTGTTCTACTCTGCCCGTCAACAGTGCCTCCCTCCTACGCAGAACGACCAATCAGAAACCCTCGGCCGTCCGCGGCCATGTCCTCAAGAAGGCTAAGGTGGGACAGAGTTACGGAGAACACACACCAGTGGAGGCTGGTGGGAGGAGCTATTGGAGGAGGGGCTCATTGTAATTTCTGGATCGGATTAGAATGAATGGAACGGTATCAAACACATCAAACATATGGAAACCACATTTGATTCTATTCCATTCCAGGCCTTACAATGAGCCAATTCTCCTATAGCTCCTCCCACCAGCCTCTTCTGACACACACACACACACACACACACACACACACTCCTGAATTTACGTACACACACACACACACACGGGGCGGCAGGGTAGCCTAGTCGTTAGAGCGTTGGACTAGTATCCGAAAGGTTGCAAGTTCATATCCCCAAGCTGACAAGGTACAAATCTGTCGTTCTGCCCCTGAACAGGCAGTTAACCCACTGTTCCAAGGCCGTCATTGAAAATAAGAATTTGTTCTTAACTGACTTGCCTAGTTAAATAAAGGTAAAATAAAAAAATTAAAAAACACACACACACTCAAAACATCCTCTGCACTCATTCACCTGTATTACCACACATCTGACACACACCCATCCCAGTCTAATGACTGCACTGAATTTGCGTGTGACTGTGGTATTTGTGTGTATTTGCATGTACGTCTCAACTCACTCAGTGCTCCCTTTGTTGCAGGAATGGGAGATGAAGACTGGCACATGAGCAACAACTCTGTTCACAACAGTCCTATCTTATTATCTTTTTATTTTATTTTAATGCGTGTATATATTTATTTAAATCAGTTCGTATGGGGAAGAAGGTTGAAGAGGAGTACACTACAAGCATAGCCAAACAGAGAGACGATCGAGACAATGTTGATTCTTTTTTTTTTGTCTACTTTATTTCCTGGACATAAAGAACTAGCAGTCTTTTTCTAGCGTACCATTGCATAATACCATGTCATATTTCAACTACTCTGTTGTGTGCTTTTGTATCGCCCAATCTTGTTTTTTTTTGTTCGTTTTTGTTTTGCAGTCATCCACTTTCATACAGTCTCTCGTTGCGTGTTTCTCCATCACATAAAACAATCAGGTTTCTACAACTCATGGGGTTCCAAAATCAAGTGCATATTTATTTGTAAATGTTTCTTAGGTAAATACTAGCATCCTCGTGATTATTTATGTTGATAATATTTAATGCTTGTTGTATTGTATAGCTCCCTCTCTTTAGAACAGGAACTGCACTGTGCCACTAATGTCCACAGCATCTGGATCCAGCCGTTAGTATCACTGTTAGGCAATCCAGATGATTTTCAAATCATCAAACCAGCAAAACACCTACAGTACTCCTAGTCCTTAGTGGTTGATGCCTGGGAGTGGGCCTTTGGAATGTGCGGGTCAGACTAAGGCGTGGCGGTGTTTTGGTGAGTTTGGCCACTGGCGTTGGAAAAGTCCTCAACCTCAAGTAATGTAGCCTCTCGTATTCACACTTCTGCATCCAGGAGCCTCGGGCCACAGCTCTTATAATCATGCCACTGGTGCACTGTAACCCTGTGGTCTGGTCTCACTCTGTGTGTGTGTGTGTGTGTGTGTGTGTGTGTGTGTGTGTGTGTGTGTGTGTGTGTGTGTGTGTGTGTGTGTGTGTGTGTGTGTGTGTGTGTGTGTGTGTGTGTGTGTGTGTGTGTGTGTGTGTGTGTGTGTGTGTGTGTGTGTGTGTTAGTTTGTGTGTATGTATGCATTAGTTTGTATGTGTGTGTGTGTGTGTGTTTTAAAATGTCTTGAGGCACATTCCAACCCCATCATTAATACACTGTTAGAAATAGAGGCCTGTATGGTCAGAAATACTGTGTGTTATCTGCTTCAACCAGAGACTGTAATCTGGTTGTGGATTCTTGAACTTCCAGCTGCTACTCTAGCAACACGTTTCAGCTCATACACATCACACACACATCACACACACACACACACACACACATCACACACACACACACACACCACAGACAGTTTTATGTCATGTATTTCTAATGGTGTTTTTGGTAATGATTTTACCACATCTACAGTACACTGCAAAATATTCCCATATCCACACTGCTCAGTGTAATCTAACCACGGTGCTTTGTAGGGGTGAGACGTAGCATGTTGATGTACTACTGCAAGCAAGCTAAGTTTTTACTATTTTTACTCAAAGGCACGTTTACCTGTAAAACGTCTGGTTTATGGTGCATTTATTGGCCTAGTTGGAATATGAGGCTGTGCGTAACAAAAATGGCCGCCAACAGCTGTTTTCAAGTTATCCGTGTGCATGTTTGTATCCCTCTTTGCCTCTCTTTTCATTCAGATTGAGGTTGGGGTTCAATCCCATCGCGGGTTAAATGCATCGTGGTGTTTTAAAGGCAATTGAGTCGACATATGCAGTGTTTATCGTGAATGGGAACATTGCCTTAAAAAGCCTCAATGCCCATAACCTGCGATCGGATTGGATCCCGGCCAAAGTCCAACTAGGCTGCGAGTTAGAGCTCTCACCACAAGATGAGGGAGAGATGAGGAGAGGTTTACAGGGAGGGGAGAAAGAGTTACGCATCTGGTCCATTTTGGATCCCTCTCTTTTCTGTTGGGCAGAGAGAGAGATGATGTCACTCAGAACATGTGAACCCATTGTACCTGTACAAAGCTTTTTGGGAGGGGACAGGATGGGAGGAGGAGGAGGGGGGGTGTATTGGGTAAAGGGAGTAGGGGAGAAACAACAAAGGGGGAGGCAGGGGGAGAGAGGGGGAGGGGTTGGGTTTAAAGGGAGTAGGGGAGAAACAACAAAAGAGTGGAGGAGGGAGGGAGGGGGAGAGGGGAGGGGTTGGGTGTTTTTGGGTAAAGGGAGTAGGGGAGAAACAACAAAAGAGTGGAGGGGAGAGAGGGGAGGGGTTGGGTTGGGTGTTTTGGGTAAAGGGAGTAGGGGAGAAACAACAAAAGAGGGTAAAGGGAGTAGTAAAGGGAGTAGGGGAGAAACAACAAAAGAGTGGAGGGGAGAGAGGGGAGGGGTTGGGTTGGGTGTTTTGGGTAAAGGGAGTAGGGGAGAAACAACAAGAGTGGAGGAGGGAGAGAGGGGGGGAGAGGGGAGGGGTTGGGTGTTTTGGGTAAAGGGAGTAGGGGAGAAACAACAAAAGAGTGGGGGGGAGAGAGGGGAGGGGTTGGGTGTTTTGGGTAAAGGGAGTAGGGGAGAAACAACAAAAGAGTGGAGGAGGGAGAGAGGGGGGGAGAGGGGAGGGGTTGGGTGTTTTGGGTAAAGGGAGTAGGGGAGAAACAACAAAAGAGTGGAGGGGGAGAGAGGGGAGGGGTTGGGTGTTTTGGGTAAAGGGAGTAGGGGAGAAACAACAAGAGTGGAGGAGGGGTTGGGTTGGGTGTTTTGGGAGGGAGTAGGGGGAAACAACAAAAGAGTGGGGGAGAGGGGAGGGGTTGGGTGTTTTGGGTAAAGGGAGTAGGGGAGAAACAACAAAAGAGTGGAGGGGGAGAGAGGGGAGGGGTTGGGTGTTTTGGGTAAAGGGAGTAGGGGAGAAACAACAACAATGTTTGTTTTGCACCTTAGACTTGTCTACTCCATTGTACTTCTATTGACAGTCGCCAACTCGGTGACGAACGGCTGTATATAAAAAGTAATAAACCTCTTTACAAATGTTCCCTTTCTCAGGCCTTGTGTTTATTGAAAATGAAGCTCAAAACTCCATGAAAATGTTATTTATCTGTATGTTCTCAAAAAACAAAGCATTGAAAGAAATGTATTGGGACAGTGCCATTTATTGTTGTTTTGGCTCTGTACTCCAGCACTTTGGATTTGAAGTGATACAATGACTGATGTTAAAGTGCAGACTCAGCTTTAATTTGAGGGTATTTTCATCCATGTCGGGGGGAACCGGTTAGAAATGACAGCACTTGTTGTACGTAGTCCACCCATTTTAGGGAACAAATTTACTTACGTGTATTAAAGTAGCAAAAAATGTAGTATTTGGTCCCATATTCCTAGCACACAATGACTACATCAAGCTTGTGACTCTATAAACTGTTTTGGTTGTGTTTCAGATTATTTTGAATGGTAGATAATGTATTGTCACTTTTATTGTAAATAAGAATATATGCTTTTAAACACTACATTAATGTGGTTGCTACCGCATTAATCTAGCATTTTTGGGGGTATGATATTTATGCCTCTTAACTTTCTCACTCGTTATTCACGATTCATTCAGGATTATAAGTAATCATGGTAGGGTGCACGTTAATTGTGCTAGGAATATGGGACCAAATTCTAAACGTTTGACTACTTTAATACACAAGTGAATTTGGAGTACAGTGCCAAAACAACAACACAAATGTTCACTGTCCCAATACTTGTGGTTCTCACGTTATGTAAGAAAACAGTCAATCAAAACGTGCTAACTGCTAGCTGATGAAACAACAACATGCTAGTCCCATCAATGCAGGAATAAACCTAATAATGCTGTAGCTTTTTTTTAGATCTGCTGGAGATTGTCTCATTTGATCGGATTCATCTGGATGGGTCTGAAGCAATGGAGGATGACAACCACATTATCAATTACGCATCAGCTGTCAGAGCAGTTTACCGATCATTGCACCTGCACAAATTTGTGCAGAACGGGCAACGGCCTTTTATCAATTGAATTTGTTCAACTCCTGCATCCTCTCTGGCCTCCTTTTGAAAAAGGTCATGGGTAATCGAGGAGATGGAAAGTGGATGAAAATGTGCTTATTTGAAATTACTCTCCTTGTGCAATCGCGCGTCATCAGACAAATGACATTTACAGGGTTGAACCTTAAAATAAATGTAGAAAGTGATAACACATTTAGCTAGTTGTGCAAGATGTTATAAATGAACAGGTAAGTAGCATGTCGTTTTTAAATTAACAGCAGCTGATTCAAAGGTGGCGTTGGCAGATTTCAAAACTCTTCTGCAAATGAACTCCGGTAGGGACACACTTGTGCTTCCTCGCTAAAACTAGGCAATCAAGGAACGTATTGACACACTCCTCGACCACTTATCGGTTTCCAGGCCACGTAGGAGAGAGATCGGAGTACAGATATTTTCCCAAATGAGAAAAGGTTCATGCCGCTGGTTTTAAATCCCTGCAATATAGCCAAGAGGTCGTGGGTTAGCTCTTCATCTCTTGCTCTTTAGTTTCTTTAATTGTCTATGTCAAAGATAGGTGTTTCAATCGTGAAGGAGTTGGTGGCTTTGGGGTTTGATACCTGCCTTGCTATTGCAAGCGGTTGTCGGTTTGAGCCTCATCTCTTGCGTTTTAGTGTACATTTCTGCAACTATCAACGTCAAACAAACAAAGAGAAGTGCGTATTGTGTTGAAGGAGTCTGTGGCGTAAGGATCTCACCCCGTAAGGGTTGTGATATTGAACCAAGGAAGACGTGAAGGGATGATTGGCTGGCGGGTGCAGGCAGAAGGGCATGAGAAGTAGGGGTAGGTAAAACCTGGGGTCCCCCCCCGTGTAATTTCTGAACTGTGGTAATGGGGCAAAATTAGGTGCTTAACTTCTTAATAGAACATGTCTATATTAAACTAAGTGCCTGATATTCCATAACCACTGGTGTTCACAGGCAGATGTACCCCCAAACATTACCCCCATCAGCTATCACCTTCCCACAACTCTGTGGTTAACAGGTGAGATCATTACACCTTTGTCACCACATCTAGTAATATTACAGGTCATTCGGAAAGTATTCAGACTCCTTGATTTTGACTCCTCATTTTGTTACGTTACAGCCTTACTCTAAAATGTATTAAATAGTTGTTTTTCCGCTCAGCAATCTTCACGCCATATCTCACATTTGCATATGTATTCAGACCCTTTACTCAGTACTTTGTTGAAGCACCTTTGGCAGTGATTACAGCCTCAAGTCTTGGGTATGACGCTACAAGCTTGGCACACCTGTATTTGGGGAGTTTCTCCCATTCTTCTCTGCAGATCCTTTCAAGCTCTGTCAGGTTGGATGGGGAGCGTCGCTGCACAGCTATTTTCAGGTCTCTCTCGAGATGTTTGATCGGGTTCAAGTCGTGGCTCTGGCTGGGCCACTCAAGGACATTCAGAGACTTGTCCTTAAGTCACTCCTGTGTTGGCTGTGTGCTTAGGGTCGTTGTCCTTTTGGAAGGTGAACCTTCGCCCCAGTCTGAGGTCCTGAGCGCTCTGGAGCAGGTTCTATTCAAGGATCTCTCTGTTCTTTGCTCCATTCATCTTTCCCTCGTTCCTGACTAGTCTCCCAGTCCATACTGCTGAAAAACATCTCCACAGCATGATGCTGCCACCACCGTGCTTCACTGTAGGGATGGTGCCAGGTTTCCTCCAGATGTGAAGCTTGGCATTCAGGCCAAAGAGTTCAATCTTGGTTTCATCAGACCACATAATCTTGTTTCTCATGGTATGAGAGTTTTAGGTGCCTTTTGGCAAACTCCAAGCACGCTGTCATGTGCCTTTTACAGAGGAGTGGCTTCCGTCTGGCCATTCTACCATAAAGGCCTGATTGGTGGAGTGCTCCAGAGATGGTTGTCCTTCTGGAAGGTTCTCCCATCTCCACAGAGGAACTCTGTCAGAGTGACCTCCCTGACCAAGGCCCTTCTCACCCAATTGGTCAGTTTGGCCGGGAGGCCAGCTCTAGGAATATTCTCTGTGGTTCCAAACTTCTTCCATTTAAGAATGATGGAGGCCACTGTGTTCTTGGGGACCTTCAATGCTGCAGACATTTTTTGGTACCCTTCCACAGATCTGTGCCTTGACACAATCCTGTCTCAGAACTCTACGGACAATTCCTTCAACCTTTTTTTTGTTGCTCTGACATGCACTGTCAACTGTGGGACCTTTATATAGACAGGTGTGTGCCTTTCCAAATCATGTCCAATCAATGGAATTTACCACAGGTGGACTCCAAGTTGTAGAAACATCTCAATGATAATCAATGGAAACAGGATGCAACTGAGCTCAATTTAGAATTTAGCAAAGTCTCTGAATACTTATGTAAATTTGGTATTTCTGCTTTGCTTTTTTGCAAAAATGTATAAATACCTGTTTTCTCTTTGTCGTTATGGGGTATTGTGTGTAGATTGATGAGGAAAAACATTTATTTAATCCATTTTCGAGGCTGTAACTTAACAAAATGTTGAAAAAGGGAAGTGGTCTGAATGCTTTCCAAAATGAAAAAAAAAACATACAAAAACCTACCACACTCGGAAGTGCCTTGCCTGGACATGACCCTGCGCTTCAGGGCTGACATCCTCACGCCAAAGCCACCAACTCCTTCACACCTAAAAAATGCTTTTCTTTGTATGTTTGACATTGAGAGTTCTGCAAACGTTCATTAAAGTAGAAGAGATGTTGGCTCGAACCGATTAGTTCTTAGCCAATCAAATCTGCTAATTGGTGATGACATGTTAGTCATTCACTTGATGAAAACCATTCACTTGGATTTGAACATACCAATCACTCAGTTGGAAGGAGCAAGGTATTGGGAACAGGAGCATTGTTAGTTAAATTCCCATGTGTGCCATTACTAAGTACATATTTACTGTGAGTTGGGTAGGTTTAAAAAAAAAAGCATTTATCCAATCTCTCGTCTTTCTCAGCCCCACCCCCAGCCATTCCATGTACTTGATCTATTCCAGAACTAACACAGCTGAATCAACTCGTCAACTAAATCATCAAGCCATTGAAGAAAGTGGAATACTTATTGAGCAGATACAATGATGACAACCAACATGTAGATTTAGGGGAGTGATTTATTCCAGAATGCATGTTAAATGCGTGCGCTACGCTTTCTGTTGAGGACTTCATAACATTTTTCATTTATTTACCAAAATTCAAACAAACCAAAAAAACATGAATAAAACTGTGAGGTCAACTTCACATGGTCGTAGTCATCAACAGTGAATCTCCTTCACAAATATATTGGATTCTCTTGACCCCCCTTCAACAAGGGGTGGACATAATAACAGACGAGACATCTCTAGAAAACTAAGAACAAGCCAAATATAAGCAGATATATGTACAAAAGAACATGAAGAACAGACAGGCAGGCCAATGTGTGTCTGGATGTATCAGATAGGCCTACAATCATCATGGATGGAACTGTCTCACTGGAAGTCTAGAAGCTTGACTCTGAGCATTGGTCTGTAGACTAGTACTGTCTCATTCAAGACATCCCTAGCAAGTCTGTATGGCCCAATGTGTGAAGATGGTCCACTTCACTCTAGACTGTACTCTTCAAGATGACTACATTAAACATCTTGGGATATTTGAGAAGGAAAGGAAAGCTACATACCAATGTTGTAGATTTGATAATGAGTGATCCTTTCCAGTTAAACAATGGATACAACAAAAAGTAGCCTATCTAAAAGTCTATGATACTTAGCTATACACTGAAATATCGCTGATACATGAGAAGCAAGCAATGGTATTGAGAAACTCTCTGCGTCATTGTACTGTTATGAGAGGATTCAGTGGAGGAGACCAAAAAACAACTGTGTATGTTTTGGTATCAGTGGAAAATACTCACACTCACGTGAAGGACTATATACAGTGAGAGGTTGTTCATATATACAAATCTATGTACACAAGACAAATTATATGGGGAGAAATACCACCAGTAACTCTGCCTAACATAGGCTCAATAATGACAGCCACACCATCTCCATGACGACGACTTTGTCTCTGGCGAAATGAAATCACGTTGACCTCTGACTCGGGGGCTATCTTGGGGTTGGGGTCAAACTGTTATTAGTAAATAAAAAAAAGAGGAAATGCACAGGAAATGTGGGATTTTGTCGTTTTGATGAGAGGTTTGGCTGGAGTTGTAGTTCATGTTAAATGAGCAGAGGAGTCCACTTGTTTTTAGGCACCGTGGGGCAAACAATTGCTTTCTAGGGGACATGCTGTAAATGTGCTGAAATATCACACAACCACACACCATTCTACGTGTCACTCTTTTAACCTGCTCATCAAATACCATAAAACATTACTTTTTTTTATTATACAAAGACTTCATCTTTTAAAAAAAATAAAAAAAGATTAAAATATGAATTACTAAAGAGCATTCTTATACATTGTTGTATGATGAAAAGGAAACATATGAACAAGGATTGCATGTCAATAATGGTGAATGAAAGAGGATTTTCCCACATGCTTCATTTTAGCTCAACGGCAAGTACCTGTATCTGGGATTTATAAACAGAGCAACACCACCCCCTAGTGCCTAAATGGGTAGTTGCATTCTTCTCACAAAGGCAACCCTGTCTCAGTTCAGACTGCTCCCGTTTCATGTCCGATCCTTCATATAACTTCCCTGCAGATTTAAAGTGGGCCCTCTATCTCATTCTTTCCCGAATAAGAGTGTTATTGCATTTGAAGTGTGAGAGAGAGAGAAAGAGACAATTATAAATTGCTTCTTTTAAAAACATTGCTTCTCTTTATTTGGTAGTAATGGAGGTGTTAACAACTCCACCTCTCTTTTCTCCACTGCTAAACTATGCCCATCCAGAACTATTTTACCAAACTGTACTTCTCAAGGCTATGGCCTGGTCATTGAGTGGTTCTGTTTTGGTGGCACCCCACAATCCTACTACTGGTGAACTAGGATACACTACGTTACCAAAAGTATGTGGACATATGCTCATCGAAGATCTCATTCAAAAATCATGGGCATTAATATGGAGTTTGCTGCTATAACAGCCTCCACTCTTCTGGGAAGGCTTTCCACTATATGTTGGAACATTGCTGCAGGGACTTGCTTCCATTCAGCCACAAGAGCATTAGTGAGGTCGGGCGGGAGTTTAGGCTTGGCTCGCAGTTGGCGTTCCAATTCATCCCAAAGGTGTTCGATAGGGTTGAGGTCAGGCCTCTGTGCAGGCCAGTCAAGTTCTTCCACACCGATCTCGACAAACCATTTCTGTATGGACTTCACTTTGTGCACAGGGACATTGTCATGCTGAAACAGGGAAGGGCCTTCCTCAAACTGTTGCCACAAAGTTTGAAGCACGTAAATGCACTAGGCGGTCCCGTTCTGTGAGGTTGCGGGGTCTACCACTTCGTGGCTGAGCCGTTGTTGCTCCGGTAAAATCATTTACAGGTTACCGGGGAAGCTCTAGCAGAAATAGACAGAAATTTGACGAACTGACTTGTTGGAAAGATGGCATCCAACATTGAAAGTCACTGAGCTCTTCAGTAATGCAATTCTACTGCCAATGTTTGTCTATGGCGATTGCATGGCTGTGTGCTCGATTTTATACACCTGTCACCAACGGGTGTGGCTGAAATAGCCATATCTACTAATTTGATGGGGTGTCCACATACTTTTGTATATACAGTGCATTCGGAAAGTATTCAATGCCCTTGACTTTTTCCACATTTTGTTACCTTGTTCTAAAATTGATGAAATGCATTTTTTCCCTCATCAATCTACACACAATACCACATAAAGACAAAACGAAAAAAACAGTATTTTAGAAATGTTTGTAAATGTATTCAAATAAAAAAACAAAAATACATTATTTACATAAGTATTCAGACTCTTTGCTATGAGACTCAAAATTGAGCTCATGTGCATCCTGTTTCCATTGATCATCCTTGAGATGTTTCTACAACTTGATTCAAGTCCACCTGTGGTAAATTCAATTGATTGGACATGATTTGGAAAGGCCTGTCTATATAAGATCCCACAGTTGACAGTGAATGTCAGAGCAAAAACAAAGCCATGAGGTGGAAGGAATTGTCCGTAAAGCGACAGGATTGTGTCGAGGCACTGATCTGGGGAAGAGTACCAAACATTTCTGCCACATTGAAGGTCCCCAACAACACAGTGGCCTCATTCTTAAATAGAAGAAGTTTGGAACCACCAAGACTCTTCCTAGAGCTGGCCGCCCGGCCAAACTAAGCAGAATGACCTTGGTCAGGGAGGTGACCAAGAACCCGATGGTCACTCTGACAGAGCTCCAGAGTTCCTCTGTGGAGATGGGAGAACCTTCCAGAAGGACAACCATCTCTGCAACACTCCATCAATCAGGCCTTTATGGTAAAGCCACTATAGGCACCTTAAGGACTCAGACCATGAGAAACAAGATTCTCTGGTTTGATGAATCAAACATTGAACTCTTTGGCCTGAATGCCAAGTGTCACATCTGGAGGAAACCTGGTATCATCTTTAAAGTGAAGCATGGTGGTGGCAGCATCATGCTGCGGGGACGGGGAGACTAGTCAGGTTGGAGGGAAAAATCAATGGAAAGAACAGAGAGATCCTTGATGAAAACCTCCTCCAGAGCACTCAGGTCCTCAGGCTGGGGTGAAGGTTCACCTTCCAACAGGAAAATGACCCTAAGCCCACAGCCAAGACAACACAGGAGTGGCTTCGAGACAAGTCTTTGAATGTCCTTGAGTGGCCCAGCCAGAGCTCGGATTTGAACCCAATCGAACATCTCTGGAGAAACCTGAAAATAGCTGTGCAGCGACGCTCCCCATCCAACCTGACAGAGCTTGAGAAGATCTGCAGAGAAGAATGGGAGAAACTCCTCAAATACAGCTGTGCCAAGCTTGTAGCGTCATACCCAAGAAGACTCGAGGCTGTAATCACTGCCAGAGGTGCTTCAACAAAGTACTGAGTAAAGGGTCTGAATATCTATGTTGCAAAAAAAAATACAACCTGTTTTTGCTTTGTCATTATGGGGTATTGTGATGTCATTATGGGGTATTGTGATGTCATTATGGGGTATTGTGTGTAGATTGATGAGGGAAAAAAACTATTTAATCCATTTTAGAATAAGGCTGGAACGTAACAACATCGTGAAAAAGTCAAGGAGTCTGAATACTTTCCAAATGCCCTGTATAGCGTATCTGGAAACTACCTGGTGAGGGTCAGTGAAAGACGAGTCTTACAGTCCTGAGCGTTCTAAATAGCAGGCCAGTAGGCGGGGTGTTCTCTGTGATTTCACCGGATTTCTCTTTCCTCACTGGGTGGCGTCCAATCCTTCCCCGAGGGGTTTAGCCAATGAGAACACACAGAGCAGTCATGACACTGGGTACAAGGACACAAGGACACTGGGTGCAAAGGACGCTGGTGCAAAGGACACTGGGTGCAAAGGACACTGGGTAAAAAGCAGAGTTGGCCCACACCCCCGATGTTACAGTAACGCAGTGGAGGGGGGGATAGAGAGACGAGCAGAACGGAGGATAAGTGTCCCTCTGAGCGAGAGACGGAAACGAGGGAGCAAGGGGCCGTGGAGAGGAATCAGAGAGGAGAGGACAGAGAGGGACTAATGCTAGACTGTAGTACTGTGGTGCTTTCTCTCTTCCTCTGTACGGGGAGCGGTGGATTGGTTGGTCAGACAGAGCGACAGAGGAGGAAGGCAGATTAGAGTTCCCTGTGCTCGTTAGCATGGCTAGCTGATTAGCGTGTCTGTGTTCAGCCATCAGCTGGTCAGGTAGCTGTGCAGCTCTCTGGAGTTGATGCTCAGCACCACGCCCGAGTGGTTACCTAGCAACAAGGAGAGAGAGGAAGTAGTGAGACCAGAGTCGAGGGTTGGTTGGTTTTAAAAGAGAAAATACCACCTGCTTCTTTATCTTGCAACATTAAAGCATTTCCTTGATTGTTCTTTTCTCTTTGACTGGATGACTGGTTGGTTCTCTTTCAACCAACCCATAGCTCTGATTTTAATTAATACTTTGACTGGATGACTGGTTGGTTCTCTTTCAACCAACCCATAGCTCTGATTTTAATTAATACTTTGACTGGATGACTGGTTGGTTCTCTTTCAACCCAACCCTTTGACTATGACTCTGGTTCTCTTTCAACCAACCCATAGCTTGAATTAATACTTTGACTGGATGACTGGTTGGTTCTCTTTCAACCAACCCATAGCTCTGATTTTAATTAATACTTTGACTAGATGACTGGTTGGTTCTCTTTTCATAGCTCTGATTTTAATTAATACTTTGACTACATGACTGGTTGGTTCTCTTTCAACCAACCCATAGCTCTGATTTGAATTAATACTTTGACTGGATGACTGGTTGGTTCTCTTTCAACCAACCCATAGCTCTGATTTTAATTAATACTTTGACTACATGACTGGTTGGTTCTCTTTCAACCAACCCATAGCTCTGATTTTTTTAATTAATACTTTGACTAGATGACTGGTGGCTGGTTCTCTTTCAACCAACCCATAGCTCTGATTTTTTAATTAATACTTTGACTAGATGACTGGTTGGTTCTCTTTCAACCCAACCTTTGACTAGATGACTGGTTGGTTCTCTTTAGCTCTGATTTTAATTAATACTTTGACTGGATGACTGGTTGGTTCTCTTTCAACCAACCCATAGCTCTGATTTTAATTAATACTTTGACTAGATGACTGGTTGGTTCTCTTTCAACCAACCCATAGCTCTGATTTTAATTAATACTTTGACTGGATGACTGGTTGGTTCTCTTTCAACCAACCCATAGCTCTGATTTTAATTAATACTTTGACTAGATGACTGGTTGGTTCTCTTTCAACCAACCCATAGCTCTGATTTTAATTAATACTTTGACTGGATGACTGGTTGGTTCTCTTTCAACCAACCCATAGCTCTGATTTTAATTAATACTTTGACTAGATGACTGGTTGGTTCTCTTTCAACCAACCCATAGCTCTGATTTTAATTAATACTTTGACTGGATGACTGGTTGGTTCTCTTTCAACCAACCCATAGCTCTGATTTTAATTAATACTTTGACTGGATGACTGGTTGGTTCTCTTTCAACCAACCCATAGCTCTGATTTTAATTAAGGCTGTTCTGTTAGTAGTAGTGGGGGTTAGTCCTAATCCTGATCAGGGAACAGAAGGCGGGGCTACCTTCTGCGTTACCTAGAGTCTGTGAGTCCAGGTCATCGTCAATAAACTCCTCCCCCTGGATGATGTGCTGCGTGTCCTCACTGTGATTGACAGGGCTGGTCATCTCCTGCTCCTTCTCATTGTGCATCTGGGCGTACACGTTCCGGCCGGGCAGCTTTCTGAAAAACAGCGGAGGATAGGCATCCTCAGTCCTAAGCCAAGGACTGTGGGATTTGTAGTTTTGATAAGAGGTTTGGCTGGAGTTGTAGTTCATGTTAATGAGTGACAGATTGTGGACTTTGTGCATCGGATGCAAAGTATGTGCTATTGGTGTAACTGGTGAACAAAAGACAAATCATGTACAACATATTCATGTCGAATCTAGATTCATCAAGTACATGCATTTATGTATTCTATAGACAGTATATATACAGTTGAAGTCGGAAGTTTACACACACTTAGGTTGGAGTCATTAAAACTCGTTTTTCACCCACTCCACAAATGTCAAGTTAAAAACTATAGTTTAGGCAAGTCGGTTAGGACATCTACTTTGTGCATGACACAAGTAATGTTTCCAACAATCGTTTACAGACAGATTATTTCACTGTATCACAATTCCAGTGGGTTAAAAGTTTACAAACACTAAGTTGACTGTGCCTTTAAACAGCTTGGAAAATTCCTGAAAATGATGTCATGGCTTTAGAAGCTTCTGATAGGCTAATTGACATCATTTGAGTCAATTGGAGTTGTACCCGTGGATGTATTTCAAGGCCTACCTTCAAACTCAGTGCCTCTTTGCTTGACATCATGGGAAAATCAAAAGAAATCAGCCAAGACCTCAGATTTTTAATGAATTTATTTGCAAATTATGGTGGAAAATAAGTATTTGGTAACCTACAAACAAGCAAGATTTTTGGCTCTCACAGACCTGTAACTTCTTCTTTAAGAGGCTCCTCTGTCCTTCACTCGTTACCTGTATTAATGGCACCTGTTTGAACTTGTTATCAGTATAAAATACACCTGTCCACAACCTCAAACAGTCACACTCCAAACTCCACTATGGCCAAGACCAAAGAGCTGTCAAAGGACACCAGAAACAAAATTGTAGACTTGTACCAGGCTGGGAAGACTGAATCTGCAATAGGTAAGCAGCTTGGTTTGAAGAAATCAACTGTGGGAGCAATTATTAGGAAATGGAAGACATACAAGACCACTGATAATCTCCCTCGATCTGGGGCTCCACGCAAGATCTGACCCTGGGGGGTTAAAATGATCACAAAAACGGTGAGCAAAAATCCCAGAACCACACGGGGGGACCTAGTGAATGACCTGCAGAGAGCTGGGACCAAAGTAACAAAGCCTACCATCAGTAACATACTACGCCGCTAGGGACTCAAATCCTGCAGTGCCAGACGTGTCCCCTGCTTAAGCCAGTACATGTCCAGGCCCGTCTGAGGTTTGCTAGAGAGCATTTGGATGATCCAGAAGAAGATTGGGAGAATGTCATATGGTCAGATGAAACCAAAATATAACTTTTTGGTAAAAACTCAACTGGTCGTGTTTGGAGGACAAAGAATGCTGAGTTGCATCCAAAGAACACCATACCTACTGTGAAGCATGGGGGTGGAAACATCATGCTTTGGGGCTGTTTTTCTGCTAAGGGACCAGGAGGACTGATCAGTGTAAAGGAAAGAATGAATGGGGCCATGTATCATGAGATTTTGAGTGAAAACCTCCTTCCATCAGCAAGGGCAATGAAGATGAAACGTGGCTGGGTCTTTCAGCATGACAATGATCCAAAACACAAACGAAGGAGTCAGTCTCCAGATCTCAACCCCATAGAAAATCTTTGGAGGGAGTTGAAAGTCCGTGTTGCCCAGCAACAGCCCCAAAACATCACTGCTCTAGAGGAGATCTGCATGGAGGAATGGGCCAAAATACCAGCAACAGTGTGTGAAAACCTTGCGAAGACTTACAGAAAATGTTTGACCTCTGTCATTGCCAACAAAGGGTATATAACAAAGTATTGAGATAAACTTTTGTTATTGACCAAATACTTATTTTCCACCATAATTTGCAAATAAATTCATTAAAAATCCTACAATGTGATTTTCTGGATTTCTTCTCTCAGTTTGTCTGTCATAATTGAAGTGTACCTATGATGAAAATTACAGGCCTCTCTCATCTTTTTAAGTGGGAGAACTTGCACAATTGGTGGCTGACTAAATACTTTTTTGCCCCACTTGTAACGGCTTTCTTCCAACTCCTCCTCTGATGAAGAGGTGGAACAAGGATCGGACCAAAATGCAACGTGGTTCGTTCGATACATCTTTAATGAAGAAGAACACGAACAATACAAAACAACAAACGTCGAAAACCGAAACAGCCCTGACTGGTGCAACAAACACAGAGACAGGAACAATCACCCACAAACACACAGTGAAACCCAGGCTACCTAAATATGGTTCCCAATCAAAGACAACGTTAATCACCTGACTCTGATTGAGAACCGCCTCAGGCAGCCATAGACTAATCTATACACCCCACACAACCCCAAGACGAAACACACTACAAATAAACCCATGTCACACCCTGGCCTGACTCAATAAATGAAGATAACATAATAAATATAGACCAGGGCGTGACACCACTAAGTGAAATAGTCTGTCTGTAAACAATTGTTGGAAAAATTACTTGTTTCATGCAAAAAGTAGATGCCCTAACCGACTTGCCAAAACTATAGTTTGTTAAACAAGAAATTTGTGGAGTGGTTGAAAAATTAGTTTTAATGACTCCAACCTAAGTGTATTTAAACTTCCGACTTCAACTGTATGTATTCACCTACTGTATCTTGATCCATGCAGTTATGTTTTCATCTGTAGTCATGGTTATGTTTTCATCTGCAGTCATGGTTATGTTTTCATCTGTAGTCATGGTTATGTTTTGATCTGTAGTCATGGTTATGTTTTCATCTGTAGTCATGGTTATGTTTTCAGCTGTGGTCATGGTTATGTTTTCATCTGTAGTCATGGTTATGTTTTCATCTGTAATCATGCAACGCTTCAGAGGAGGGCTGGCCAGTAAAGTGCCCAGTGCAAATCTCAGATATGTAAGTCTAAAATAGCCTGGTCCCAGATCTGTTTGTGCTTTGGTCTACTCTATTGTCATTGTCGAGTGAAATCATGTTTTTGCATGAGAATTCCATAAGTAGTTGGCAAGACAGCAGCAACAGACTGGCAGCCATGCAGGCTGAGTCTATAAGACCCACCTCTTGAACTTGTAGAGGATGAAGGATCCAGTAGCGAGGAGGCTGATGAGGAAGATGACAGACAGAGCCCAGACTCCAGGACTTGCCACTCCACCCTGAGAACCTGCAGGGGAGACAGACAACACACAAACATTATGATATGAGACACACACACACACACACACACACACACACACACACACACACACACACACACACACACACACACACACACACACACACAAGCATAGCCAACGCACCTCAGATGGGAAATTAACACAGGGTAGGTAACACACACACACCTCCTGTGGATGTGGGCCCCTGAGACACAAACACGATTATAGCTGCCATGTCACAATAAACCCCAACAGAAATGCTAACACTCCATTCCACTCCGCTTCAATAAACCCCAACAGAAATGCTAACACTCCATTCCACTCCGCTTCAATAAACCCCAACAGAAATGCTAACACTCCATTCAATAAACCCCCAACAGAAATGATAACACTCCATTCCACTCCGCTTCAATAAACCCCAACAGAAATGCTAACACTCCATTCCACTCCGCTTCAATAAACCCCAACAGAAATGCTAACACTCCATTCCACTCCGCTTCAATAAACCCCAACAGAAATGCTAACACTCCATTCCACTCCGCTTCAATAAACCCCAACAGAAATGCTAACACTCCATTCCACTCCGCTTCAATAAACCCCAACAGAAATGCTAACACTCCATTCCACTCCGCTTAAATAAACCCCAACAGAAATGCTAACACTCCATTCCACTAAACCCCAGCAGAAATGATAACATTCCACTCCCCTTCAATAAACCCCAACAGAAATGCTAACACTCCATTCCCTCCGCTTCAATAAACCCCAACAGAAATGCTAACACTCCATTCCACTCCGCTTCAATAAACCCCAACAGAAATGATAACACTCCATTCCACTCCGCTTCAATAAACCCCAACAGAAATGCTAACACTCCATTCCACTCCGCTTCAATAAACCCCAACAGAAATGCTAACACTCCATTCCACTCCGCAATAAACCCCAAATAAACCCCAACAGAAATGCTAACACTCCATTCCACTCCGCTTCAATAAACCCCAACAGAAATGCTAACACTCCATTCCACTCCGCTTCAATAAACCCCAACAGAAATGCTAACACTCCATTCCACTCCGCTTCAATAAACCCCAACAGAAATGCTAACACTCCATTCCACTCCGCTTCAATAAACCCCAACAGAAATGCTAACACTCCATTCCACTCCGCTTCAATAAACCCCAACAGAAATGCTAACACTCCATTCCACTCCGCTTCAATAAACCCCAACAGAAATGCTAACACTCCATTCCACTCCGCTTCAATAAACCCCAACAGAAATGCTAACACTCCATTCCACTCCGCTTCAATAAACCCCAACAGAAATGATAACACTCCATTCCAATCCTCAATAAACCCCAACAGAAATGATAATACTCCATTCCAATAAACCCCAACAGAAATGCTAACACTCCATTCCACTCCGCTTCAATAAACCCCAACAGAAATGCTAACACTCCATTCCACTCCGCTTCAATAAACCCCAACAGAAATGCTAACACTCCATTCCACTCCGCTTCAATAAACCCCAACAGAAATGCTAACACTCCATTCCACTCTGCTTCAATAAACCCCAACAGAAATGCTAACACTCCACTCCGCTTCAATAAACCCCAGCAGAAATGCTAACACTCCATTCCACTCCGCTTCAATAAACCCCAACAGAAATGCTAACACTCCATTCCACTCCGCTTCAATAAACCCCAACAGAAATGCTAACACTCCATTCCACTCCGCTTCAATAAACCCCAACAGAAATGATAACACTCCATTCCACTCTGCTTCAATAAACCCCAACAGAAATGATAACACTCCATTCCAATCCGCTTCAATAAACCCCAACAGAAATGATAATACTCCATTCCACTCCGCTTCAATAAACCCCAACAGAAATGCTAACACTTCATTCCACTCCGCTTCAATAAACCCCAACAGAAATGCTAACACTCCATTCCACTCCGCTTCAATAAACCCCAACAGAAATGCTAACACTCCATTCCACTCCGCTTCAATAAACACCACACAGTGTTCAACACACACCACACGGTCAGGAGAAGAGATCCATAACCAAACTGTCCAAGAAAAGATCAAGTTCAAAAGGAAAGGGAATAGATTAGGCATCATTGAAACATATTGTTTACCTCTGCAGATTTTGTGAAAAAATACATTTTAGCAATTTAGTAGGTAAAAACTTAGGGAAATAACACTGAAAGCAGAGAGCAGGTAACAGGAACCCCAAACCAATCAGATTGGAGGAAAGGTAGGCTCCTTTTGAGAACGCAGGAAGTAAAAGTGAGAAAAAGGTTGTGTAGGGTTGTCACGTTCTGACCATCGTTCGTGTGTGTTTTCCTTGTTTTAGTGTTGGTCAGGACGTGAGCTGGGTGGCATTCTATGTTGTGTGTCTGGTTTGTCCATTTCTATGTTAGGCCTGATATGGTTCTCAATCAGAGGCAGGTGTTAGTCATTGTCTCTGATTGGGAACCATATTTAGGTAGCCTGTTTTGTGTTGGGTTTTGTGGGTGATTGTTCCTGTCTTTGTGTTTGTGGCACCAGATAGGACTGTTTTGGTTTTTCCACGTTTGTTGTTTTGTAGTGTTCATGTTTATCTGTTTTAATTAAACATGAATCAATATAACCACGCTGCGTTTTGGTCCTGCTCTACATCACCACAGGAAAACCCTTACAAGGGTGACTAACACGCACCGATCTCCGTCGCTCCGTGGACGACTCATTAGCTACTAGTCATTTGAAATAGATTGATAAAAACTCAATTATCCATTCAGAGTCAACATGAAACCAAATAATGAAATGGAGAAATGATCTATCATGAAATCATATTTACAACATCACAATGGCATGATTCCAGGAATTAGAAAGGTAATACAGGATGCTTTGGTTACCTGCGTTCGGGTCAGCTAGCGTCACCAACACCTGTAGACCTCCTCGTACAATGAAGCTAACGTTGTTGTCGTTGAAGGCCTGCTTGATGGCAGGGATACGCTGTGGAAGAAATGTAAAACACAACCATTACACAGAGGTAAATTACTGCAGTGAGTGACATTTATTTTACTATACCAATATCTACTTGCTGTCAACTGTGACAGTTGTGGAAAAAAAGTCAACAGTTGAATGAGTTGCAGAGGTAATTGGAAATAAAAAATGTTTTCATGAATTGGGCTATTTTCTCCTGACCCATGTGGTTTATTTACTAGACACTCAGGGACAATATGGACATAAAAAGTGAATACTATTTATGAATCAGGATTGGGCTCGATTCCATTTCAATTCCAGTCAATTCAGGAACATTTGACATTTAAGTCATTTAGCAGACGCTCTTATCCAGAGCGACTTACAAATCGGGTGAATTCACCTTCTGACATCCAGTGGAACAGCCACTTTACAATAGTGCATCTAAATCATTTAAGGGGGGGGGTGAGAAGGATTACTTTATCCTATCCTAGGTATTCCTTGAAGAGGTGGGGTTTCAGGTGTCTCCGGAAGGTGGTGATTGACTCCGCTGTCCTGGCGGAAGAACACTAAAATTCCAATTGCAGTTCTCTTCAACGCTTTTCAATGAGGAACATTTGGAATTGGAGTTTGGTTTAATTTTTGAATTGACTGGATTTTAAATGAAATTGACCCCAATCCGGATATGAACAATTAAAAAAAAAAGTTATTAAAGTATAAATTAAACTAAGTTACGATAGATTGCCATAGATGTTACGTTATTTACCAAAATTACTGAAGATTCTGGCAACTTTGGTAAATTACCGGTAGCTTTGGAACCCTAAGTGAGGCTACAGTGTGTCACTTAGTTAGGTATTGTGTGTGGGCTAGTGTACCTTATCCACAAACACGCTCCTCTTATCACGCTGGCTCTCTGGTGGGAGAACGTACAGGTCAGCTGTGGTGGGCAGTCCCCGCTTCACCATGGTTACCAGGGACACCTGGGGGATACCTGTGATCTGGGGGTTAAAGGTCATGGTAAAAAAACTACCCCTTATGGGACTTTGTGTCCCCTGTTACGACCTGGTTCATGTTCCAACTAACAAGTTCAGGTTGACCCTCTTCCATTTCCAAAATGTTTGTTTTTCTCCCATTTCAATAATTATCATCTCTATCAAATCGAATCATTGAACATATTGAGGCCAATGCAGATACTATCATGATGTATCCTGAAGAATAGAGTGCTCGTGTTACGTTACAGCATCAGGTCATGTATGAGGTGAGTACAGTAGACCCACCTTTGCCAATATCTTGGTGACCACCTGACCCACGTCCTCCCTCCACTCTGGAATGTTTGGGTTGAGGCGGTCCAGGTTACTGCTGAAGGCAAGGGGGATGACCTGGAAACGGTCTGGGATCAAATAGAACACACAGGAAGTCAACACCAAAGGCAACCATTTTGGGTTACAGCATTCAGAATGAACAATAATGGAGGCCTCCATATTAATGACACCATAGTCATTTCTACTGTTTGGAGGCTTTAGAATAAGTGAACAGTTTCTCATTATCCCACAACGCCTGCTTCTGCAGTATGTTTATTCTGTATCGTCAGTTCCCTTGGGGGTAAGATAATACAGTACATTTCTGCTCAGTTAGCAATCTCTCATGAATAAATCAAACTCCTCTATGGACATCGTTACCCAGTGACACAGCAGCACATGACATCATGGAGAACCCAGGAACTAGAGCTATTAAAAACAAAAAAATAAGTAGGTCTGAAGCTGAAAAAGAACATAAATTCACTGAAGCACCACACACTCCACCGATGCTCTACCGAGGTTTCCCTGTTCACAGCGTTGACCTACTACAGTAGCTACAGTATGTTGGTCTATCGTGATTCACACACTCCACCGATGCTCTACCGAGGTTTCCCTGTTCACAGCTTTGACCTACTACAGTAGCTACAGTATGTTGGTCTATCGTGATTCACACACTCCACCGATGCTCTACCGACGTTTCCCTGTTCACAGCGTTGACCTACTACAGTAGCTACAGTATGTTGGTCTATCGTGATTCACACACTCCACCGATGCTCTACCGAGGTTTCCCTGTTCACAGCGTTGACCTACTACAGTAGCTACAGTATGTTGGTCTATCGTGATTCACACAATGTGTATGCAGGTTGCTTAGGATATCAAACAGCCTGGCTTGGACAACGGTAGACAGTGTCCTTCGCTCCCTAAAAAAACTCAGATAATACTTTTATTTCCCTTTTTTCTTTTGACCCATAGACAATCAGGGGAAATGCAGAATTTCAAAAGTGTCACACAATTGGAAGGCGAATTGTAGGCTGCAATCACACCCTGTCCATTGCCACTCAACAATGCTTTTTATGAGCCACCTAATCATTTTCAATAAGCATACCCGTGCACCGTCATAGGATGCCACCTTTCCAACAAGTCAGTCTGTCAAAGTTCTGCCCTGCTAGAGCTCGGAGCAACAACAGCTCACACAAAGAGACATCCGAGTGCTGAAACGCGCTGTGCGTAAAAATTGTCTGTCCTCGGTTACAACACTCACTACTGAGTTCCAAACTGCCTCTGGGAAGCAACTTCAGCACAAGAGCTGTTCATCAGGAGCTTCATGAAATGGGTTTCTATGGCCAAGCGGCCGTACACAAGCCTAAGATCACCACACCTTCTCTGGAGTGATTGAATCCCGCTTCACCATTTGGCAGTCCGACGGACGAATCTGGGCTTAGCAGATGCCAGGAGGACACTACCTGCCCCAATGCATAGTGCCAACTGTAAAGTTTGGTGGAGGAGGAATAATGGGCTGGGGCTGTTAATCATGTTTTGGGCTAGGCCCTTAGTTCCAGTGAAGGGAAATCTTAACGCGACAGCGTACAATGACATTCTAGATGATTCTGTGTTTCCAACTTCGTGGCAACAATTTGAGGAAGGCCCTTTCCTGTTTGAGCATGACAATGCCCCCGTGCACAAAGCGAGGTCCATACAGAAATGGTTTGTCAAGATCGCTGTGGAAAAACTTGACTGGCCTCCACAGAGCCCTGACCTCAACCCCATCGAACACCTTTGGGATGAATTGGAGCCAGGCCTAATCGCCCAACACCAGTGCCCAACCTCACTAATGCTCGTGGCTGAATGGAAGCAAGCACCCACAGCAATGTTCCAACATTTAGTGGGACGCCTTCCCAGAAGAGTGGAGGCTGTTATAGCAGCAAAGGGGACCAACTCCATATTAATGCCCTTGATTTTGGAATGAGATGTTCGACGAGCAGGTGTCCACATACTTTTTTCATGCAGTGTACCATTTATCTTCTTAAAATCTGATTTTAAACCTAACCCTAACCTCCTTCCTACCACACTGCTAACCTTAAGCCTAACCCTAACCTCCTTCCTACCACACTGCTAACCTTAAGCCTAACCCTAACCTCCTTCCTAACCACACTGCTAACCTTAAGCCTAACCCTAACCTCCTTCCTACCACACTGCTAACCTTAAGCCTAACCCTAACCTCCTTCCTACCACACTGCTAACCTTAACCCTAACCCTAACCTCCTTCCTACCACACTGCTAACCTTAAGCCTAACCCTAACCTCCTTCCTACCACACTGCTAACCTTAAGCCTAACCCTAACCTCCTTCCTAACCACACTGCTAACCTTAAGCCTAAACCTAACCTCCTTCCTAACCACACTGCTAACCTTAAGCCTAACCCTAACCTCCTTCCTACCACACTGCTAACCTTAAGCCTAACCTAACCTCCTTCCTAACCACACTGCTAACCTTAAGCCTAACCCTAACCTTAACCTTTTTATAAAGTGTATAAATATCTGTTGCACCTACAAAAACATATTCAGTCCAAATGGATCTGCGTCTACGCCTTACGGACTCTGTACCTAGTTTTAATTCGACGTTTAGAATTTGGTAATCACTAAGTTGATGGTTTATATTTAGGATAAGGTTTTACAGCTTTGTCATTCAATTTTTCATTTGAAATTGTAATTATTTATGTGACATATTTGACATGTGATAAGGCCACACCGAGGGCCAGAGATAATTACAGACACCTGCAAAAATCTATATCAAATCCTTGAAAGATACAAGAATTCTAATATAATAATAATTAGCACTGTAATGTTCCCTCTCTCTTACCGTAGACGTGGACGTTCTTGGTGTCCTGCACCATGGAGCGTCCGTTAGAGGCCTGGACGGTGACAGACACCTCTCCTTCCTCAGGGAACCTCGTTATCAGACTGTTCCCCAGGGACATCTTGGGCTGAATGGGACACATTAAAATACATTGATTCGTTCACCGGTGCTAAGCTTAGCTTTTTTTCTCTTCACAAAGAGAATTTGGCCTACGGCTCAGATCAACCCTTGAGGTTTAGCTTCCATCACCTACTGGAGAAACATTTGAACCTGTAGGTTGTGTGTGCGTGAGGTGTGTGTGTGTGCGTGTGTAAGGTGTGTGTTAGAATACATTACCTGTAGGTTGTGTGTGTATAAGGTGTGTGTGTGTGCGTGTGTAAGGTGTGTGTTAGAATACATTACCTGCAGGTTGTGTGCGTGAGGTGTGTGTGTGTGCGTGTGTAAGGTGTGTGTTAGAATACATTACCTGTAGGTTGTGTGCGTGAGGTGTGTGTGTGTCAGTATGAATTACCTGTAGGTTGTGTGTGTGTGAGGTGTGTGTTAGTATACATTACCTGTAGGTTATGTGTGTGTGAGGTGTGTGTTAGTATACATTACCTGTAGGTTATGTGTGTGTGAGGTGTGTGCGTGTGTGTGCGTGTGTGTGTGTGTGTGTGTGTGTGTGTGTGTGTGTGTGTGTGTGTGTGTGTGTGTGTGTGCGCGAGGTGTGTGTCATTATACATTACCTGTAGGTTGCGTGTGTGTGTGTGTGTGTGTGTGTGTGTGTGTGTGAGGTGTGTGTCAGTATACATTACCTGCAGGTTGTCTCCTATCCACCAGTAGAAGACAGTCAGGTTGGCCTCAAAGGGAAGTACCACAGCTGTCAGGTTGACTTCCTGGTTAATCCCGGCGATGGGAACTACTTCTAGGTGAACTTCCTGTAGAGGGGCTGTGACCTGGATATATATGGTGGCCAGGTCGTGTCCGGCAACGTTCTCAGCCTTGACGGTGACGCGGTAGACTCCCTGCTGTTCGTAGCGGTGCTGGATGGGTTCGTCTGTCACCGTCAGGTTCTGGTAGATGGCCCTCATCCCGTCCCCCAGATCCACCTGGTACTTAGTGCTGCTGGTGTCACCCTGGGTGAGGGAGGAGGTACAGGAAGAGAACGTCACTGAGCTGAGAACTGGGATAAACTAATGCTCTATTTCATCTCGTTGCAGTTATAAGGAGTCGCGTGTGAGTCAGGGGGGAAATCTCTTTTTTATTTATTTTTTTATTTTATTTCACCTTTATTTAACCAGGTAGGCAAGTCTAGAACAAGTTCTCATTTATAATTGCGACCTGGCCAAGATAAAGCAAAGCAGTTCGACACATACAACAACACAGCGTTACACATGCAATAAAACAAACATACAGTCAATAATACAGTAGAAAATTAAGTCTATATACGATGTGAGCAAATGAGGTGAGATAAGGGAGGTAAAGGCAAAAAAAGGCCATGGTGGCGAAGTAAATACAATATAGCAAGTAAAACACTGGAATGGTAGATTTGCAGTGGAAGAATGTGCAAAGTAGAGATAGAAATAATGGGGTGCAAAGGAGCAAAATAAATAAATACAGTAGGGGAAGAGGTAGTTGTTTGGGCTAAATTATAGGTGGGCTATGTACAGATGCAGTAATCTGTGAGCTGCTCTGACAGCTGGTGCTTAAAGCTAGTGAAGGAGATAAGTGTTTCCAGTTTCAGAGATTTTTGTAGTTCATTCCAGTCATTGACAGCAGAGAACTGGAAGGAGAGGCGGCCAAAGGATGAATTGGTTTTGGGGGTGACCAGAGAGATATACCTGCTGGAGCGCGTGCTACAGGTGGGTGCTGCTATGATAACCAGTGAGCTGAGATAAGGGGGACTTTACCTAGCAGGGTCTTGTAGATGACCTGTAGCCAGTGGGTTTGGCGGCGAGTATGAAGCGAGGGCCAGTCAACGAGAGCATACAGGTCGCAGTGGTGGGTAGTATATGGGGCTTTGGTGACAAAACGGATGGCACTGTGATAGACTGCATCCAATTTATTGAGTAGAGTATTGGAGGCTATTTTATAAATGACATCGCCGAAGTCAAGGATCGGTAGGATGGTCAGTTTATGTTTGGCAGCATGAGTGAAGGATGCTTTGTTGCGAAATAGGAAGCCAATTCTAGATTTAACTTTGGATTGGAGATGTTTGATGTGAATCTGGAAGGAGAGTTTACAGTCTAACCAGACACCTAGGTATTTGTAGTTGTCCACATATTCTAAGTCAGAACCGTCCAGGGTAGTGATGCTGGACGGGCGTGCAGCTGCAGGCAGCAATCGGTTGAACAGCATGCATTTAGGTTTACTTGTATTTAAGAGCAGTTGGAGGCCACGGAAGGAGAGTTGTATGGCATTGAAGCTCATCTGGAGGTTTATTAACACAGTGTCCAAACAAGGGCCAGAAGTATACAGAATGGTGTTGTCTGCGTAGAGGTGGATCAGAGACTCACCTGGCTATGGCTATTACTAACTGGCTATTGTAACAATCACACAGACAAAGTCACAAAACACATAAATTTACTCCACACAGCCACACACAACTACCCCACCCCCAGGATTTGCTCTCAATTCTGACTTAAGTAAACAGTACCTGCTCCTGGTGGACAATGAAGGTGATGTCATCACCAGGCGCCACAGCCAGCATCTGTCCTTTGATGCCCAGCTGGAGGCCTCTGGGCGGCAGCAGAGGACAGGTGTGCTGCTTGGCGCTCTGCTGCTTGTTCACTCCCCTTCACACAAGTTGGACACAACCTTCCTGTACCTGCAACACAGCCGTACCAACGTCAGAAAACAGGGAGACTTGTGGTGTCGTATAGGTAGGGTAGAGACGGGTGTACTAAAACCATCATTATGGGCTTTCCTTTATTGAGATAAGGTAAGGAGAGGGAGAGTGGTGAAAGTAATGTGTATGTGTTAGGGTTAGGTTTTGGGTCAGGGTTAGGGAAAATAGGAATTTGAATGGGACTGAATTGTATGTCCCCACAAGGTTAGCTGCACAAGATTGTGTGTGTGTGTGTGTGTGTGTGTGTGTGTGTGTGTGTGTGTGTGTGTGTGTGTGTGTGTGTGTGTGTGTGTGTGTGTGTGTGTGCATGTGTGCAGGTCCTTGCGTGTATGCTACTATTCCTCACCCAGTACTGGACTCAAAGTTGTGTCCCTGGTGACAGTCGTCGGGCGGTGAGTCTGGGTCGTGCCAGAAGTCAGCGAAGCATCTATCTCCCTCTGTTTTGAGGCTCTGGGCACGTTCAAACCCATAGTCACTGAACACACAGAGGAAGAGGAGAACGTTAACCCCAGACACTGTCCTAAGGCTAGTTAGTGTTGCTCCCCCTGATGGTTGAGGCTAGGATTGGAGGATGGTAAACTGGTTCTAGTACAGTAGATAAGGGTAAACTGGTCCTAGAACAGTAGATAAGGGTAAACTGGTCCTAGAACAGTAGATAAGGGTAAACTGGTCATAGAACAGTAGATAAGTGTAAACTGGTTCTAGAACAGTAGATAAGGGTAAACTGGTTCTAGAACAGTAGATAAGGGTAAACTGGTTCTTGAACAGTAGATAAGGGTAAACTGGTTTGAGAACAGTAGATAAGGGTAAACTGGTCCTAGAACAGTAGATAAGGGTAAAATGGTTCGAGAACAGTAGATAAGTGTAAACTGGTCCTAGAACAGTAGATAAGGGTAAACTGGTCCTAGAACAGTAGATAAGTGTAAACTGGTTCTAGAACAGTAGATAAGGGTAAACTGGTTCTAGAACATGTAGATAAGGGTAAACTGGTTCTAGAACAGTAGATAAGGGTAAACTGGTTCTAGAACAGTAGATAAGGAGAACAGTAGATAAGGGTAAACTGGTCCTAGAACAGTAGATAAGGGTAAACTGGTCCTAGAACAGTAGATAAGTGTAAACTGGTTCTAGAACAGTAGATAAGGGTAAACTGGTTCTAGAACAGTAGATAAGGGCAAACTGGTTCTAGAACAGTAGATAAGGGTAAACTGGTTCTAGAACAGTAGATAAGGGTAGATGACTCCTTGCTGTCCCCAGTCCACCTGGCCGTGCTGCTGCTCCAGTTTCAACTGAACCGCGGCCCTAGGACCATGCCCCAGGACTACTTGACATGATGACTCCTTGCTGTCCCCAGTCCACCTGGCCGTGCTGCTGCTCCAGTTTCAACTGTTCTGCCTTATTATTATTCGACCATGCTGGTCATTTATGAACATTTGAACATCTTGGCCATGTTCTGTTATAATCTCTACCCGGCACAGCCAGAGAGGACTGGCCACCCCACATAGCCTGGTTCCTCTCTAGGTTTCTTCCTAGGTTTTGGCTTTTCTAGGGAGTTTTCCTAGCCACCGTGCTTCTACACCTGCATTGCTTGCTGTTTGGGGTTTTAGGCTGGGTTTCTGTACAGCACTTTGAGATATCAGCTGATGTACGAAGGGCTATATAAATAAATTTGATTTGATTTGATTTGGGTAAACTGGTTCTAGAACAGCAGATAAGGGTAAACTGGTCCTAGAACAGTAGATAAGGGTAAGTTCCTTCCAGTTTGCAGAGAAAGGGCAAAGGTCAAATACAGTTCATGAGCTCAATGATCGATAGACACCAACATCACACACGCCAACAGGATCAATATCAATTATCTAGTCTACATACAGCATTGATTGATTGTTTTAGTGAATTATAGTGTTATTCTGTCATTCAGGAACAAAGTTGGAAATGAAAAATGATCCTCATTGAAAATACTTCTATTGGATTTTCAATTCATCTCCTAAACAGAAAAGGAATCGAAGCCTAACCCTGACTGTGACGCATATCATATTTGTTTATCTCAAGTCTATACCTTAAGTATAGTCTATTGCACTAGAGTGTGTTGGCGCTGATGTGGTGTCTCACCAGTTGAAGTCTTTCTCGGAGCACTGGCAGGGCTTGGTAGTCAGGGCGGAGGTGTAGCTCCTCCCTTGATACAGAATGCAGTGTCCTTCCTCTTCCTGAAACTCCTCTCCTGACCCATGATGCACTTCTCTCCCTGAGGAGGGCCAAAAGTATACATTTGCTAACTGTAAAGGTGCAGGATACACACAACATTTTTACAAAGACAGGTGTGTGTGTGTGTGTGTGTGTGTGTGTGTGTGTGTGTGTGTGTGTGTGTGTGTGTGTGTGTGTGTGTGTGTGTGTGTGTGTGTGTGTGTGTGTGTGTGTGTGTGTGTGTGTGTGTGTGTGTGTGTGTGTGTGTGTGTGTGTGTGTGTGTGTGTGTGTGTGAGTGTATGTGTGTTGAGTACCTGCAGATCTGTGAGTTTCCAGGAGTCGTAGTCTCCCTCTGTACATTGTCTGGGGAATGACTGTCTGAAGTCCACCTTGACCAGCTCCCAGTCTGACCGATAGCTGATGTGACCGAACACCCTGGAGGAGAGACACACAGGGGAAATACAGATCTAATATGATCATATTATCATCACTTTGATGTCTGTTTACTGTCTACTGTCTTAGAAAACTGTAGATATTTCTTCATAAAGACTAGAGGCGTGACTCCTGTACCATATCCACTGTCCCACGGTCTCAGCCAACCCCCTCTTTTGGGAACAAGGCAGTCTGAAAGTGGCATTGTGACATGACAGCGCTCAGCCAGACTCTTTTCATCAGCACTAATGAGTAGGGATCCACTTAAGGGCTCCTGGAAATCATACCTTTCTATAGTCCTTACTTTGCATATTAAACACACAGATGCCCCAGTAAATTATGAGGGCCTTCAAAGCCATTGACTGCTCTGCACATAAGATTGGCTTGGCGTTAATGTGTTTTTTTTTTCAAAGGCATTCATAAAAGCATCGAATGATAGAAGATCAAATTGAGTTGTACAATGTATATCCACTAGGTGGCGATATACCATTAAGTAAAAAGGAAGAAATACAAAAATGTACTTGTGTATTTAAAGTGGAACAATTCCAAGTCTGCATGTTCTTTAAGGAATAAATTGATGTGAAAACATGGCATCAGTTGTGTTATGTATGCGACAATGTAACCCGGGTGTCTGGTTAGACTGTAAACTCTTCTTCTGGACTCATATCAAACATCTCCAATCCAAAATCAAATCTAGAATCGGCTTTCTATTTCACAACAAAGCCTCCTTCACGCACGCCACCAAACTTACCCTAGTAAAACTGACTATCCTACCAATCCTTGACTTCGGCGATGTCATCTACAAAATAGCTTCCAATACTCTACTTAGCAAATTGGATGTAGTCTATCACAGTGCCATCCGTTTTCTTACCAAATCAACTTATACCACCCACCACTGCAACCTGTATGCTCTAGTCGGCTGGCCCTCGCTACATATTCGTCGCCAGACCCACTGGCTCCAGGTCATCTATAAGTCTCTGATAGGTAATCCTGCGCCTTATCTCAGCTCACTGGTCACGATAACACCCACCCGTAGCACGTGCTCCAGCAGGTATATCTCACTGGTCATCCCCAAAGCCAACACCTCTTTTGGCCGCTTTTTCCAGTTCTCTGCTGCCAATGCCTGGAACGAATTGCAAAAATCGCTGAAGCTGGAGACTTACATTTCCCTCACTATCTTTAAACATCAGCTATCTGAGCAGTTAGCCGATCGCTGCAGCTACATAGTCCATCTGTAAATAGCCCAGCCAATCTACCTACCTCATCCCCATATTGTTTTTATTTACTTTGCTGCTCTTTTTGCACACCAGTATCACTACTTACACACCATCATCTGCTCATTTATCACTCCAGTGTTAATCTGCTAAATTGCAATTACTTCGCTATTATGGCCTATTTATTGCCTACCTCCTCATGCCATTTGCACACACTGTATATAGACATACTTTTTCTATTATGTTATTGACTGTTGTTTATTCCATGTGTAACTCTGTGTTGTTGTTTCTGTCGCACTGCTTTGATTTATCTTGTCCAGGTCGCAGTTGTAAATGAGAACGTGTTCTCAAGTAGCCTACCTGGTTAAATAAAGGTGAAATATAATAAATAAAAATAAAACCCATTGTAATAGGATGTAACCCATTCTAACAGGATTTAATCCATTCTAATAGAATATAACCCATTCTAATAGGATTTTAGGATTTAACCCATTCTAATAGGATTTTAGGATTTAACCCATTCTAATAGGATTTTAGGATTTAACCCATTCTAATAGGATTTTAGGATTTAACCCATTCTAATAGGATTTTATGATTTAACCCATTCTAATAAGATTTTATGATTTAACCCATTCTAACAGGTATTAACCCATTCTAATAGGATTTAACCCATTCTAATAGGATTTTAGGATTTAACCCATTCTAATAAGATTTTATGATTTAACCCATTCTAACAGGATTTAACCCATTCTAATAGGATTTAACCCATTCTAACAGGATTTAATCCGTTCTAATATAATTTAACCCATTCTAATAGGATTTAACCCATTCTAACAGGTATTAACCCATTCTAACAGGATTTAACCCATTCTAACAGGATTTAACCCATTCTAATAGGATTTAACCCATTCTAACAGGATTTAATCCGTTCTAATATAATTTAACCCATTCTAATAGGATTTAACCCATTCTAATAGGATTTAACCCATTCTAACAGGATTTAATCCGTTCTAATATAATTTAACCCATTCTAATAGGATTTAACCCATTCTAATAGGATTTAACCCATTCTAATAGGATTTAACCCATTCTAACAGGATTTAATCCGTTCTAATATAATTTAACCCATTCTAATAGGATTTAACACATTCTAACAGGATTGAACCCATTCTAATAGGATTTGAGTATTTATCCCATTCTAACAGGATTTAACCCATTCTAATAGGATTTTAGGATTTAACCCATTCTAATAGGATTTAACCCATTCTAATAGGATTTAACCCATTCTAATAAGATTTAACCCATTCTAACAGGATTTAATCCGTTCTAATATAATTTAACCCATTCTAATAGGATTTAACCCATTCTAACAGGATTTAACCCATTCTAATAGGATTTAACCCATTCGAACAGGATTTAACCCATTCTAATAGGATTTAACCCATTCTAATAGGATTTAACCCATTCTAATAGGATTTTAGGATTTAACCCATTCTAACAGGATTTAACCCATTCTAATAGGATTTAACCCATTCTAACAGGATTTAACCCATTCTAACAGGATTTAACCCATTCTAATAGGATTTAACCCATTCGAACAGGATTTAACCCATTCTAATAAGATGTAACCCATTCGAATAGGATTTAACCCATTCGAACAGGATTTAATCCATTCTAATAGGCAGAAAATTACTTTCTATTGTGAATGGTGGATGTCAGCCCACAAATAAGAGGCTGTTGTGTTATCCCCCCTCCCTCTCCTCTCACTCCTTCTCTCTCTCCCTCTCTTTCCCTCTCTCTCTCTCTCTCTCTCTCTCCAACTCTCTCTCTCTCTCCCCCTCTCTCTCTCTCTCTCTCCCTCTCTCTCTCTCTCTCTCTCTCCCTCTCCCTCTCCTTCCCCTCTCCCTCTCCCTCTCCCTCTCCCTCTCCCTCTCCCTCTCCCTCTCCCTCTCCCTTCTTCTCTCTCCCCCTCTCTCTCTCTCTCTCTCTCCTCCTCTCCCCCCCCTCTCTCTCCCTCTCTCTCTCTCTCTGTCAATCTAGCATGTGACAGGTCACAGTTTTTACCTCCCAAGGCTCTTGTCATTAGTATGTGTAGAGCACTCTCTCCCTTCCAGCCTGTCCTTGCTGCTAAGTCCCTGGTCAAAGAGTCTTCCACCGTCAAAAATCGAAGTCAGTTGTCCTCTACATGTAAATATACATTTGGAAATTTTAGCTCTTATCCAGAACGATTTCCAGGAGCAATTAGGGTTAATTGCCTTGCTCAAGGGAACATTGACAGACTTTTCAGCTAGTCTACTCGAGGATTCAAACCAGTAGCCTTTCGGTTACTGTCCCAACGATAGGCTACCTGCCGCACTGGAAGCAGATGGGGCATGTGTGTGAGTCATCCCTGACAATTGTTGTTCTGTTATTTCAGGATTGTGTCCTCTCTCTACACCCCCCTCCACCACCACCATCTCTGTTACACCCCCCTCCACCACCACCATCTCTGTTACACCCCCTCCACCACCACCATCTCTGTTACACCCCCTCCACCAACACCATCTCTGTTACACCCCCTCCACCACCACCATCTCTGCTACACCCCCTCCACCACCACCATCTCTGTTACACCCCCCTCCACCACCACCATCTCTGTTACACCCCCTCCACCACGACCATCTCTGTTACACCCCCTCCACCACCACCATCTCTGTTACACCCCTCCACCACCAACATCTCTGTTACACCCCCTCCACCACCACCATCTCTGTTACACCCCCTCCACCACCATCATCTCTGTTACACCCCCTCCACCACCACCATCTCTGTTACACCCCCTCCAACATCTCTGTTACACCCCCCTCCACCACCACCATCTCTGTTACACCCCCTCCACCACCACCATCTCTGTTACACCCCCTCCACCATCTCTGTTACCCCCTCCACCACCACCATCTCTGATATACCCCCTCCACCATCTCTGTTACTCCCCCTCCACCACCACCATCTCTGTTACACCCCCCTCCACCATCTCTGTTACACCCCCTCCACCACCACCATCTCTGTTACACCCCCTCCACCATCTCTGTTACACCCACCTCCACCACCACCATCTCTGTTACACCCCCCTCCACCATCTCTGTTACACCCACCTCCACCATCTCTGTTACTCCCCCTCCACCACCACCATCTCTGTTACACCCCCCTCCACCACCACCATCTCTGGTACACCCCCTCCACCACCACCATCTCTGTTACACCCCCTCCACCACCACCACCATCTCTGTTACACCCCCTCCACCATCTCTGTTACACCCCCTCCACCATCTCTGATACACCCCCCTCCACCATCTCTGTTACACCCCCCTCCACCATCTCTGTTACACCCCCTCCACCATCTCTGTTAAACCCCCTCCACCATCTCTGTTACACCCCCTCCACCATCTCTGTTACACCCCTCTCCACCATCTCTGTTACAACCCCCTCCACCACCACCATCTCTGTTACTCCCCACTCCACCATCTCTGTTACACCCCCCTCCACCACCACCATCTCTGTTACTCCCCCCTCCACCACCACCATCTCTATTACTCCTACCACCACCAGAGAGAGAGAGAGAGAGAGAGAGAGAGAGAGAGAGAGAGAGAGAGAGAGAGAGAGAGAGAGAGAGAGAGAGAGAGAGAGAGAGAGAGAGAGAGAGAGAGAGAGAGAGAGAGAGAGAGAGAGAGAGAGAGAGAGAGAGAAAGAGGGCAACAGAACATTTTTAAAACCAGAAGAAAACAGAGAAAGAGTGAGAGAAGAACCGTTCTCTCCACATGCACCATCATCTCCCTCACTCGGCTAATCAACCCCTCAAGAAAATCATGGAGGAAACGACCGTGTCATAAAAACCGGAAAATTGGGCGCTCCACTTTTTGCTGGTGCAAAATATGAGTCCTGGAGAGTCAGCTGATCCATATTCCTTCCCTAAGCCCCTTATTTGCAAGCCGAGGAGCCAGGACGTAGGCAGGGTGAGCAGGCTAGGAATGTGAGCTTAGCAGCAGGAGGTGTCACTGAGACTGCAGGATCAATTCTCAATATCTCCTGGGTGAATCATCGCCTGGCCATTTCATCTGAAGAATAGGCTCAAGCCAATCAGACACCGCAATGTTGAAGTGAAGAAACGTTAACAAACCAATCAATTACTTTGTTACTAGTTGAGAGAGTTGCATTAAACCAATGGCAGAGCTTTGGAGAAGAGGTGTCCTTGAAATGGGGCCTATTCTCAGACTGCAAATCTCATAATTCCCTTTCCAAATGACTGTATATAGCTCCATCGACGATTATGGAAGATTCCAGGGCACACTCACGTCATGACCAACGTCTCATCTCCCGGCTCGCTCAAAGTCCGTCCACGAACACTGAGGTGCTTGTGAAGTTGTGGATGGTCCAGGTGCGTCCCTCATCAATACTGAACCTGAGGAGAAAAGACACCAACACAATCACATCCACTGTATGGAGTGTATAGGCTCTTCTCATCAAGCGGCCATCTTGGATGAGGTAGAAATGAGCAGTATTTCTCATACAGTCTCTCTCATACTCTGTGTATATTATCTAATCTGTATCTCTAGTGTGTTTCTCATTATATATTAGTAGGGTTCCTGACTAGCAGGATGTAATGCCGTCACACAAAACAACTATGCATCGATAACTATCATAACTATAGATTTAACTACATAACTAGATGTCTACTGACCTTAAGTTCTTTCTAAAGAATCTCGGAAAAAAAGTGAGTCTCCATCTTGGTAGGGTGCCCTGCTGGGTTGTTTGTGGTCATACATGACTTACGGTTCTATAGGATTTAATAGAACGGCCATCTTGGTAGGGTGCCCTGCTGGGTTGTTTGTGGTCATACATGACTTACGGTTCTATAGGATTTAATAGAACGACCATCTTGGTAGGGTGCCCTGTTGGGTTGTTTGTGGTCATACATGACTTACGGTTCTATAGGATTTAATAGAACGGCCATCTTGGTAGGGTGCCCTGCTGGGTTGTTTGTGGTCATACATGACTTACGGTTCTATAGGATTTAATAGAACGACCATCTTGGTAGGGTGCCCTGCTGGGTTGTTTGTGGTCATACATGACTTACGGTTCTATAGGATTTAATAGAACGGCCATCTTGGTAGGGTGCCCTGTTGGGTTGTTTGTGGTCATACATGACTTACGGTTCTATAGGTTTTAATAGAACGGCCATCTTGGTAGGGTGCCCTGCTGGGTTGTTTGTGGTCATACATTTACATTTACATTTAAGTCATTTAGCAGACGCTCTTATCCAGAGCGACTTACAAATTGGTGAATTCACCTTCTACATGACTGACGGTTCTATAGGATTTAATAGAACGGCCATCTTGGTAGGGTGCCCTGCTGGGTTGTTTGTGGTCATACATGACTTACGGTTCTATAGGATTTAATAGAACGGCCATCTTGGTAGGGTGCCCTGCTGGGTTGTTTGTGGTCATACATGACTTACGGTTCTATAGGATTTAATAGAACGGCCATCTTGGTAGGGTGCCCTGTTGGGTTGTTTGTGGTCATACATGACTTACGGTTCTATAGGTTTTAATAGAACGGCCATCTTGGTAGGGTGCCCTGCTGGGTTGTTTGTGGTCATACATGACTTACGGTTCTATAGGTTTTAATAGAACGGCCATCTTGGAAAGAGGCTCAAAAGCCCCTTCGTAATAGGCTCCTGTCTAGAAGGTTGTTTGCGGTCGTACATGACTTACGGTTCTATAGGTTTTAATAGAACGGCCATCTTGGTAGGGTGCCCTGCTGGGTTGTTTGTGGTCATACATGACTTACGGTTCTATAGGTTTTAATAGAACGGCCATCTTGGAAAGAGGCTCAAAAGCCCCTTCGTAATAGGCTCCTGTCTAGAAGGTTGTTTGCGGTCGTACATGCAGTGAGAGGTCAGATTATCCTCAACCACGACTGAGCCGTGACCTGGAACTGGACCACAAGTCATCAGGCTGTTTCGGCGTGGGCTTGTCTTCAGACACGCCACCAGACGCACACGCTAATGTTTACCAAAGCAAGGACTTTAAAATTAGAGGATAAAGTACACAAAGCTAAGCGAGCTCGAATGAACCTCCTGTGGCTATGGCCCCCGGATTCAACAGGGTTACATAAGTATGGTTGTGTATTGGAAAGGAATCAACGTGGGATTGAGAAGCAGACGCATGTCTGCAGGCTATGCAATTAATCATGTGCTTACAAGCCTTGAGAATAACTAGAGAAACACACTAGAGAGACAGATTAGATAATATACACAGAGTATGAGAGAGACAGACATTCCAATACTGTACACAGAGAGAATCAGCCAGAGGGAATGGTTTGTTGTTGTCTGTCTGACTCTCTCTCTCTCTTTCTTTTTCTCCTTCCCTCGTTCTTTCTTCCTCCATAACACTCTAAGAACATGTTCAAAGATGAACTTTACCGTGAGGACACAGTGGAGTCCTTTGCTGCAATCTAATCTTTTAATTACACACAAGTGTGTATTTGTGATGAATGAACCACCTCATTCTCTAACACCAATCTGCATGTAATCCATATTTCATACGTACCCTGAATAAGCAAAACGTGGCTGCATTAGAATATGTCCAGATTGACTTCTGAATGTACACATGATTAAGTATAAGCCTTCATGTTTTATTTTGGCATCTCACCTCGTTGAATGTTATGTTTATACATTATTAAAAGCAACATGGCAGCAGTGGGATAATACATGAGCAACCCAAAGCAACCCGCTGCTATTTGTGTTAGAGTGTACCAGAGCCAGGAATTAGCTAAGAAGCGTGTGTGAAGGGGAAGTCAGAATATTGGCACGGGGCAGCCTTGAGTTGGGTCCTTTTGCTTTCCAAGGGGCCCCTAAATGAAAGTGAATCTCTGTGATCTACATACATGTATGTGCACTTCTGAGAAGGGAGAAAAAACCTCTCTCTCTCTCTCTCTCTCTCTCTCTCTCTCTCTCCCCCTCTCTCTCCCCCTCTCTCTCCCCCTCTCTCTCCCCCTCTCTCCCCCTCTCTCCCTCTCTCTCCCTCTCTCTCCCTCTCTCTCCCTCTCTCTCTCTCTCTCTCTCTCTCATGACGAGATAGTTTACCTTTAAATGCTGGTCACACAGAGCACAGACGCCGATTGTGGTAAGTGTCTCCTAAACACCAAAGCTTTCTGAAAAGCTCTCTCACTCTTGCCTGAAGATATCTACTACAGCCGAGTCCAAAGGCAGTGCTTAGGGTTTAGGAAGTGAAGTGGGAATAAAGTCAAAAGCTGGGGACATAACCTTTATGATGCTATCTTTTTAATTGAACCTTCATTTATCAAGATCATGGCTTCGTTGAGATAAAATCTCCAGGAAGAGATATGATCCACAGGAAAGACCTAGTCTTGTTCAGGTGTCTGTTTTGAAGGTCCTATCATTGGTAGCTCCCATTTTGTAAATTAAGTGTTTGTAAATTAAGAGTATTGAAGTTAAGGATTATTTTGCTGACAGTTAGAGGAGCGCACTTGAATAGTTTGTTGACAGAGGAGCCTACTTGAGTAATTTGTTGACAGAGGAGCCTACTTGAGTAGTTTGTTGACAGAGGAGCCTACTTGAGTATATTGTTGACAGAGAATCCTACTTGACTATTCTGTTGACAGTTAGAGGAGCCTACTTTCGTATTTTGTTGACAGATGAGCCTATTTGACTATTTTGTTGAGAGAGGAGTCTACTTGACTATTTTGTTGACAGAGGAGCCTACTTGACTATTTTGTTAACAGTTAGAGGAGCCTACTTGAGTATTTTGTTGACAGGGGAGCCTACTTGAGTATTTTGTTGACAGAGGAGCCTACTTGAGTATATTGTTGACAGATAATCCTACTTGACTATTCTGTTGACAGTTAGAGGAGCCTACTTTAGTAATTTGTTGACAGAGGAGCCTACTTGAGTAGTTTGTTGACAGAGGATCCTACTTGAGTATATTGTTGACAGAGAATCCTACTTGACTATTCTGTTGACAGTTAGAGGAGCCTACTTTAGTATTTTGTTGACAGATGAGCCTATTTGACTATTTTGTTGACAGGGGAGCCTACTTGACTATTTTGTTAACAGTTAGAGGAGCCTACTTGAGTATTTTGTTGACAGGGAGCCTACTTGAGTATTTTGTTGACAGAGGAGCCTACTTGAGTATATTGTTGACAGATAATCCTACTTGACTATTCTGTTGACAGTTAGAGGAGCCTACTTTAGTATTTTGTTGACAGAGGAGCCTACTTTAGTATTTTGTTGACAGATGAGCCTATTTGACTATTTTGTTGACAGAGGAGTCTACTTGACTATTTTGTTGACAGAGGAGCCTACTTGACTATTTTGTTAACAGTTAGAGGGGCCTACTTGAGTATTTTGTTGACAGGGGAGCCTACTTGAGTATTTTGTTGAAAGGGGAGCCTACTTGAGTATTTTGTTGACAGAGGAGCCTACTTGAGTATTTTGTTGATGGTTAGAGGTGCCTACGTTAGTATTTTGTTGACAGTTTGATGAGCCTACTTGAGTATATTGTTGACAGTTTGATGAGCCTACTTGAGTATTTTGTTGATGGTTACAGGTGTTTACTTGAGTATTTTGTTGACAGTTAGAGGAGCTTACTTGAGTATTTTGAGAGGGATGGAGGTGTCTTTGATGGCAACGATGACCCCTCCATGGTCCAGGTACAGGATGTGATGCTCCTCCTCAAACACCTGAAGACAGAAAGGAGAATTGCAGGAAATTATGAAAGAGACAAGAAGTGGAAAGTTGGTAAGATGATGACTGCAAGAAATGATCCCATCTCTCCTTTTCAGAAGAGTGGAGAAAAGAGGGGATAGAGAGAGACTGAGACCTACCTGTCTCCAGGTCTTCCCACAGTCAGAGGTGATGTACATCTCTTCTTTATACTCCACCAGCTGGGAACCCAAGTTACCTGAGAGAGAGAGAGAGAGAGAGAGAGAGAGAGAGAGAGAGAGAGAGAGAAAGAGAGAGAGAGAGAGAGAGAGAAAGAGCGAGAGAGAGCGAGAGAGAGCGGGGGAGAGAGAAAGAGAGATAGAGGGAGAGAGAAAGAGAGAGAGAGAGAGAGAGAGAGAGAGAGAGAGAGAGAGAGAGAGCGAGAAAGAGAGAGAGAGAGAGAGAAGAGAGAGAGAGAGAGAAAGAGAAAGAGAAGAGAGAGAGAGAGAGAGAGAGAGAGAGAGAGAGAGAGAGAGAGAGACAGAGACAGAGACAGAGACAGAGCAGTGAGGGAGGAGGAGAGAGAGAGACAGAGACAGAGACAGAGACAGAGACAGAGCAGTGAGGGAGGAGGGAGAGAGAGAGACAGAGACAGAGACAGAGACAGAGACAGAGACAGAGACAGAGACAGAGCAGTGAGGGAGGAGGGAGAGAGAGAGAGACAGAGACAGAGACAGAGCAGTGAGGGAGGAGAGAGAGAGAGAGACAGAGACAGAGACAGAGACAGAGACAGAGACAGAGCAGTGAAGGAGGAGGAGGCGCTCTGTTGGATCAAAGCCTCCTGCACCGACAAGTCATTTCAGATCATTTTCCTCTCGTTCTTAACAGCGGGAACGAGAGGAAAGAGGAGCGGAGGGTTGGCATGGCAGCTCGTTCTCACTCAGAGGACGCAGGCAGCCCACTTATCCCCTTCACTCAGGACTCTGTCTAACTCTCCTCCTCCAGGGTCCCCGAACAGAAATGCTAAGTATTCAATAAGTAAAAGCAGCGATGACAGAATGAACTCTGGGGTTGAAGTGCTTTGGCACGGTCTCTTCCATTCCTCGAAGCCACTACCTTTCTAGGGTAAATCCAGGTTGTCTAGAGGAGTGGCACTGTCAACAATAGAGCGGTCTGAGAAGGTTTAGGTGGATAGTGGGCTTGGTGAAGTGTGGAGCACACAGCTCCACTGCTAGTTCTCCCCCACTGTGTCTGCCTGGCGTAAGCCTGCATTATGTCTAGTCTTGTCTGTCTGATGGCTCCACTGTGTTGCAACACAGAGAGCTTTCAAAGCCTCAGAGCTGCTTCACAGTAACGACTGGGGCTGGAATCCCTCACTAGAACGACTGGGGCTGGAATCCTCACTGCTTCACAGTAACGACTGGGGCTGGAATCCCTCACTAGAACGACTGGGGCTGGAATCCCTCACTGCTTCACAGTAACGACTGGGGCTGGAATCCCTCACTAGAATGACTGGGGCTGGAATCCCTCACTGCGTCACAGTAATGACTGGGGCTGGAATCCCTCACTAGAACGACTGGGGCTGGAATCCCTCACTGCGTCACAGTAATGACTGGGGCTGGAATCCCTCACTGCTTCACAGTAATGACTGGGGCTGGAATCCCTCACTAGAACGACTGGGGCTGGACTCTCACTGGAACGACTAGGGCTGGAATCCCTCACTGGAATGACTAGGGCTGGAATCCCTCACTGCTTCATAGTAATGACTGGGGCTGGAATCCCTCACTAGAACGACTGGGGCTGGAATCCCTCACTGCTTCACAGTAATGACTGGGGCTGGAATCCCTCACTGCTTCACAGTAATGACTGGGGCTGGAATCCCTCACTGAGTCACAGTAATGACTGGGGCTGGAATCCCTCACTGCTTCATAGTAATGACTGGGGCTGGAATCCCTCACTAGAACGACTGGGGCTGGAATCCCTCACTGCTTCACAGTAATGACTGGGGCTGGAATCCCTCACTGCTTCACAGTAATGACTGGGGCTGGAATCCCTTACTGCTTCACAGTAATGACTGGGGCTGGAATCCCTCACTAGAACGACTGGGGCTGGAATCCCTCACTGCTTCACAGTAATGACTGGGGCTGGAATCCCTCACTGCTTCACAGTAACGACTGGGGCTGGAATCCCTCACTAGAACGACTGGGGCTGGAATCCCTCACTGCTTCACAGTAACGACTGGGGCTGGAATCCCTCACTAGAACCAGTAGGTCTAAAGCGTACCTCGACTAAAAGGCCTAACCAACTCCTGTTCACTAGCTAACTAGTTGATTTCTCATAGATTTTTTTCTTCTTCTTAAAACTACAATGTTGGTTAAGGGTTTGTAAGTAAGCATTTCACTGTAAGGTCTACCTACACCTGGCGCATGTAAGAAATACAATTTGATTTGAAACTGTAGGGGTTCCCAGTCTTAGTGTCGGTGTCCCCACAGGGTGCTGTTAAAGTGTCTCATACAGAAAGTAATGCTGTGTTCCTAGGTAAAGCCAAATAACCAGAATGATTGGTCATAATGTAACCATGGCCACTGCAGTAATGACGTAAGGACCACTGTCGTCGGGGGCAGTGGTAGTCATGGTTACTCACCTGCGCCCATGATGAGTCCGGGGGCTGAGTCTTTGGTGTGGACGGTCCCTGATACGTAGGGGTTGTCAGCCCAGCGCAGGTGGAGGTGGAGGTGACAGTCAGGCTAGGAGAGGGGACAGAGAGCTGACCTGAGTTATGTGACATTAAAAGGGTAGTTCTCTCTCTCTCTCTCTCCCTCTCCCTCTCCCTCCCTCTCCCTCTCCCTCTCCCTCTCTCTCTCTCTCTCTCTCTCTCTCTCTCTCTCTCTCTCTCTCTCTCTCTCTCTCTCTCTCTCTCCCCTCTCCCTCTCCCTCTCCCTCTCCCTCTCCCTCTCTCTCTCTCTCTCTCTCTCTCTCTCTCTCTCTCTCTCTCTCCCTCTCTCTCCCCCTCTCTCCCTCCCTCCCCCTCTCTATCTCTCTCTCTCGCTCTCTCTCAATTCAATTCAATTCAAGGGCTTTATTGGCATGGGAAACATGTGTTAACATTGCCAAAGCAAGTAAGGTAGATAATATATAAAGTGAAATAAACAATAAAAATTAACAGTAGACATGTCACACATACAGAAGTTTCAAAACAATAAAGACATTACAAATGTCATATTATATATATACATATATAATATATTGTTAAAACACTGTATATATATATATACAGTGTTTTAACAATGTACAAATGGTAAAGGACACAAGAAAAAAATAAATAAGCATAGATATGGGTTGTATTTACAATGGTGCGTGTTCTTCACTGGTTGCCCTTTTCTCGTGACAGCAGGTCACAAATCTTGCTGCTCTGATGGCACACTGTGGAATTTCACCCAGTAGATATGGGAGTTTTTCAAAATTGGATTTGTTTTCGAATTCTTTGTGGATCTGTGTAATCTGAGGGAAATATGTCTCTCTAATATGGTCATACATTGGGCAGGAGGTTAGGAAGTGCAGCTCAGTTTCCACCTCATTTTGTGGGCAGTGAGCACATAGCCTGTCTTCTCTTGAGAGCCATGTCTGCCTACGGTGGCCTTTCTCAATAGCAAGGCTATGCTCGCTGAGTCTGTACATAGTCAAAGCTTTCCTTAATTTTGGGTCAGTCACAGTGGTCAGGTATTCTGCCGCTGTGTACTCTCTGTGTAGGGCCAAATAGCATTCTAGTTTGCTCTGTTTTTTGTTAATTCTTTCCAATGTGTCAAGTAATTATCTTTTTGTTTTCTCATGATTTGGTTGGGTCTAATTGTGCTGCTGTCCTGGGGCTCTGTAGGGTGTGTTTGTGTTTGTGAACAGAGCCCCAGGACCAGCTTGCTTGAGGACTCTTCTCCAGGTTCATCTCTCTGTAGGTGATGGCTTTGTTGTGGAAGGTTTGGGAATCGCTTCCTTTTAGGTGGTTATAGAATTTAACGGCTCTTTTCTGGATTTTGATAATTTGTGGGTATCGGCCTAATTCTGCTCTGCATGCATTATTTGGTGTTCTACGTTGTACACGGAGGATATTTTTGCAGAATTCTGCATGCACAGTCTCAATTTGGTGTTTCTCCCATTTTGTGAAGTCTTGGTTGGTGAGCGGACCCCAGACCTCACAGCCATAATGGGCAATGGGCTCTATGACTGATTGAAGTATTTTTAGCCAAATCCTAATTGGTATGTTGAAATTGATGTTCCTTTTGATGGCATAGAATGCCCTTCTTGCCTTGTCTCTCAGATCGTTCACAGCTTTGTGGAAGTTACCTGTGGCGCTGATGTTTAGGCCAAGGTATGTATAGTTTTGTGTGCTCTAGGGCAACAGTGTCTAGATGGAATTTGTATTTGTGGTCCTGGTGACTGGACCTTTTTGGAACACCATTATTTTGGTCTTACTGAGATTTACTGTCAGGGCCCAGGTCTGACAGAATCTGTGCATAAGTTCTAGGTGCTGCTGTAGGCCCTCTTTGGTTGGTGACAGAAGTACCAGATCATCAGCAAACAGCAGACATTTGACTTTGGATTCTAGTAGGGTGAGGCCGGGTGCTGCAGACTTTTCTAGTGCCCGCGCCAATTCATTGATATATATGTTGAAGAGGGTGGGGCTTAAGCTGCATCCCTGTCTAACCCACGACCATGTGTGAAGAAATTTGTGTTTTTTGCCAATTTTAACCTCACACTTGTTGTTTGTGTACATTCATTTTATGATGTCGTATGTTTTACCCCCAACACCACTTTCCATCAGTTTGTATAGCAGACCCTCATGCCAAATTGAGTCGAAGGCTTTTTTGAAATCAACAAAGCATGAGAATTAGGGTGTGCAGGGTGAATACATGGTCTGTTGTACGGTAATTTGGTAAAAAGCCAATTTGACATTTGCTCAGTACATTGTTTTCATTGAGGAAGTGTACGAGTCTGCTGTTGATGATAATGCAGAGGATTTTCCCAAGGTTACTGTTGACGCATATTCCACGGTAGTTATTGGGGTCAAATTTGTCTCCATTTTTGTGGATTGGGGTGATCAGTCCTTGGTTCCAAATATTGGGGAAGATGCCAGAGCTAAGGATGATGTTAAAGAGTTTTAGTATAGCCAATTGGAATTTGTTGTCTGTATATTTGATCATTTCATTGAGGATACCATCAACACCACAGGCCTTTTTGGGTTGGAGGGTTTTATTTTGTCCTGTAACTCGTTCAATGTAATTGGAGAATCCAGTGGGTTCTGGTAGTCTTTAATAGGTGATTCTAAGATCTGTATTTGATCATGTAAATGTTTTGCTCTTTATTCTTTGTTATAGAGCCAAAAAGATTGGAGAAGTGGTTTACCCATACATCTCCATTTTGGATAGATAATTCTTCGTGTTGTTGTTTGTTTAGTGTTTTCCAATTTTCCCAGAAGTGGTTAGAGTCTATGGATTCTTCAATTACATTGAGCTGATTTCTGACATGCTGTTCCTTATTTTTCCGTAGTGTATTTCTGTATTGTTTTAGTGATTCACCATAGTGAAGGCGTAGACTCAGGTTTTCTGGGTCTCTATGTTTTTGGTTGGACAGGTTTCTCAATTTCTTTCTTAGATTTTTGCATTCTTCATCAAACCATTTGTCATTGTTGTTAATTTTCTTCGGTTTTCTATTTGAGAATTTTAGATTTGATAGGGAAGCTGAGAGGTCAAATATACTGTTAAGATTTTCTACTGCCAAGTTTACACCTTCACTGTTACAGTGGAACGTTTTACCCAGGAAATTGTCTAAAGGGGATTGAATTTGTTGTTGCCTAATTGTTTTTTTTTGGTAGGTTTCCAAACTGCATTCCTTCAATCTATAGCATTTCTTAATGTTACTCAGTTCCTTTGGCTTTGATGCCTCATGATTGAGTATTGCTCTGTTTAAGTAGACTGTGATTTTGCTGTGGTCTGATAGGGGTGTCAGTGGGCTGACTGTGAACGCTCTGAGAGACTCTGGGTTGAGGTCAGTGATAAAGTAGTCTTCAGTACTACTGCCAAGAGATGAGCTATAGGTGTACCTACCATAGGAGTCCCCTCCAAGCCTACCATTGACTATGTACATACCCAGCGTGCGACAGAGCTGCAGGAGTTGTGACCCGTTTTTGTTGGTTATGTTGTCATAGTTGTGCCTAGGGGGCATATGTGGGAGGAAAGCTGTCACCTCCAGGCAGGTGTTTGTCCCCCTGTGTGCTGAGGGTGTCAGGTTCTTGTCCGGTTCTGGCATTTAGGTCGCCACAGACTAGTACATGTCCCTGGGCCTGGAAATGATTGATTTCCCCCTAGAGGATGGAGAAGCTGTCTTCATTAAAATATGGGGATTCTAGTGGGGGGATATAGGTAGCACACAAGAGGACTTTTTCTCTGTTAGGATAATTTCCTTTTGAATTTCTAGCCAAATGTAGAATGTTCCTGTTTTTATTAATTTAATGGAGTGAGTTAGGTCTGCTCTATACCAAATTAGCATACCCCCTGAGTCCCTTCCCTGTTTCCCACCTGGTAGTTTGGTGGATGGGACTACCAACTCTCTGTAACCTAGAGGGCAACCAGTGGGTCTGTCTCCTCTATACCAGATTTCTTGCAGGATGACAATGTCTGTATTACCAATTTCTTTGGTGAAGTCCGGGTTTCTGCTCTTCAGGCCAAAGGCAGATGACCTCAGGCCTTGGATATTCCAGGATAATATAGTGAAGGCTTTTTGTTCCATAGTGTTCAATGTTGTTTGTCATGGTTTGGCCTCAGGTCAGTAAGTGTGAGCAGAGCCTGCTGAGCATCTGGTACATGCCATTGGCTTGGGCGAGTGTGAGAGTGGGGGTTGGGACTGTTTGCTCCCTCACTACCTGGGCGTATGTGTGGCTTCCATGTTGAGGCCCTCTTTGCGGGGGTGGGGTGCATGGGGTGGGCAGGAGTGGCATAGGTCTGATCTGAGGGGGCCTAAATGGGGTGTGGGCATGGTTGACGTGGGGGGTGTTGATTGGTGGGGGTGTGGATGTGTTTGGGTGTGCGGTGGTCTGGATGTAATTCCTCTTGGCGTGGGTCCTCTATGTGTAGGTCCAGGGGGTCCTGCAGGTCTGGGAGGGTGTCTCGCTGGTCTGGGTGGGGTGTCTATTGATCTGGTGCTCCTGTGTGAAGTTTTGGGGATACGTTTGAGAGCGATGTCCTTTAGAGTTCGGGCAAAGGTGGGCACTGCTGCCTTGTAGAGGTGGACCTGGTCATAGAGGCTGTTCAAGTCCAGGGTGGAGTGGTGGGCCAGGAAAACGTTTGCATTTGAGGCACAGTCACGGGAAATACTTGCGTTTACCCGCTGTATTGTGGCAGGGTGGAAGTCTTTTCGTGGTAGCAGGGTGGAGATTGTGCGTTGGGGAAAGTAGAAGAAGCCTTTTCAATCATTCCCTTCAGTGCTGTGGCCACCCTTTCCTGCTGTGCTCTCAGGTCGTTTGTGCCTGTGTGTATTATTATGTGGCTGGGTGAGCCTAGTTTGGCCTCAGACAGAAGGTCTAGGGCGCGCTGGGTGTTTGGACACCAGAGTTTAGACACACTGTGTTTGGGAAAAAGTTTTTTTTATATATATATTTCCCATTTGAGTCCATAAGTAGTACAATCTGTGTCTTGTGTTTGTCCTCAGTGGGTGTGGGGGTTGTCAGAAGGGCTATCATGGTGGCTGACAGGGGGGTGCTCAGAATGGGTGAGAGCCGCTGGGCTTGGGGTTCTTCATTTGTCTGTTCTGCTGTGATGTCGACTCTATGGTCAGGGTCTGGTGTGGACTGTTCTGCTGTGGTGTCGAGACTTTTGTTGGGTGCTGAGGTGGGCTGTTCTGCTGGCTTCTCTGTGGGGGTGGCCACCTCTCTAGTGAGTTGTTCTCTGTCACACGCCGTCCCCCTCAACCTCTCCTCCATCCCCCTCATCCTCTCCTCCATCCCCCTCAACCTCTCTTCCACCAGCAGTCTGATACTCTCCTCTAGTGCTCTGTTCTGCTCCTCTTTCTCCTGTTGTATTTGTCTCACCACTGTCCAAAGTGCAGATATGTCTCTGTCCACCTCCAGTTCTCCGGGTCTGGTTAAGGGGCTGTTGTTGTGCTGGACTGTTGTCTGGGTCTGTGCTGACTGAAGTGTAATCACCTGCTGTTCCAGCTCCACCTGCCTTATCTCCAGCTGGGTGAATTTGTCCTTCATTTCAATGAGGGAGTGGTAATCTGTGCTGGGAGGTTGACTCTCCGCTGGGGTTGCTCGTCTGTGGGGTTACATAATGAAGAGGTCTGGTCTGACCCGTTCGGTGTGGGGGTATCTTTATCAAGGAAGAGCTTCTCCTGCTGGGCTAATTCTTTGATTAGGTGAAAGTCCAGCTGAAACTGTTTGGGGTTACCCTGTATCATTACTGTTCCGGACTTATAGATATCTCTCTCTCTCTCTGTCCCTCTCTCTGTCCCCTCTCTCTCTCTCTCTGGCCTGTATCTGGCCCTCTCAACTCCAGTACAGATGGTATCACGTGCACTCAATCAAATCGCCTGTACCTGGCCCTCTCAAACATAAACAAAAAAAGTAGCCTGTTTGCAGTAGATTAAACACAGACAACACACATGAATCCACATTTAACAGAAATGTACCAGTGGGTCTTAAACATCACCAGCCTCCTATTCAATCAGACATTATTATTCTAATGTGCTTTGAGACAGGCCTTTTAGATGGAGTCGTAGCAGTGTTTGTGTCGTCTTGGACACACCGTGGGGGTGATAGTGTTGTTGTCAGAGGACACGTGTCTCGGACCTGTCTCCTGGCGTCAGCTGTCACAAATGAGGAGCAGATACAAACGAGGAGCAGATACAAGCGAGGAGCAGATACAAGCGAGGAGCAGATACAAGCGAGGAGCAGATACAAACGAGGAGCAGATACAAACGAGGAGCAGATACAAACGAGGAGCAGATACAAATGAGGAGCAGATACAAACGAGGAGCAGATACAAACGAGGAGCAGATACACACGAGGGAGGAGTAATGGGTGTTCTAAAACAAAGTTATGGTTGAACTTTGTCTGAGGGACCAATGAACTAATAATAACTCAGTCACCCAGCCCTGCACGTTCACGAGACCACGGTTTGCCTGATTGAATACTTTAAAACTGCACCCTTCTTGCCTTCCACCCAGGAAGTAATCACTTACATGTCGGCAGATTGATGGGTATTAAGCTGCTGCATTGTGGGTAGTGCATGGTTTCCTTACTGATTTGCAGTTGACCGGTTTGCCGTTCATGTCAGTAGTAGGCGGAGCTAGCGGTTCCCAGTCTCGGCCTTTGTTATAGGTGATGAGAGTCCGCACTTTGCCATCCACCTTCTGATTGGCCAGGAAGACCCCCTTGATCCCACGCACCTGGAAAGCAATGACAACAGACATCACTGTTATGGTATTGTACTGTAGTGAGGTATAAAACCGATGTGGTCAGTTTGTATGGGTCCTAGCTATAGTAAAAGCACATGATTGTAGAAAAGACTGTTCAGAGATCAGAATGTTGTTTAGTCAGAGACAGAATCACACAGAGCAGAGTTCTCCAGAGACACATGTCTACAGTGCATTCGGAAAGTATTCAGACCCCTTGACTTTTTCCACATTTTGTTATGTTACGGCCTTATTCTAAAATGTATTTAAAAAAATATATCTACACACAATACACAATAATGATGAAGTGAAAACAGGTTTTTAAACATTTTTGCAAATGTCTAAAAAATAAAAAAACAGAAATACCTTATTTACACAAGTATTCAGACCCTTTGCTATGAGACTCAGGTGCATCCTGTTTCCATTCATCATCCTTGAGATGTTTCTACAACTTCCTTGTCCACCTGTGGTAAATTCAATTGATTGGACATGATTTGGAAAGGCCTGTCTATATACGATCCCACAGTTGACAGTGAATGTCAGAGCAAAAACAAAGCCATGAGGTGGAAGGAATTGTCCGTAAAGAGACAGGATTGTGTCGAGGCACTGATCTGGGGAAGAGTACCAAACATTTCTGCCACATTGAAGGTCCCCAACAACACAGTGGCCTCATTCTTAAATGGAAGAAGTTTGGAACCACCAAGACTCTTCCTAGAGCTGGCCGCCCGGCCAAACTGAGCAGAATGACCTTGGTCAGGAGGTGACCAAGAACCCGATGGTCACTCTGACAGAGCTCCAGAGTACCTCTGTGGAGATGGGAAAATCTTCCAGAAGGACAACCATCCCTGCAGCACTCCATCAATCAGGCCTTTATAGTAGAGTGGCCAGACGGATGCCACTCCTCATTAAAAGGCAGATGACAGCCATCTTGGAGTTTGCCAATAGGCACTAAAGGACTCTCAGACCATGAGAAACAAGATTCTCTGGTCTGATGAAACCAAGATTGAACTCTTTGGCCTGAATGCCAAGCGTCACGTCTGGAGGAAACCTGGCACCATCCCTACGGTGAAGCACGGTGGTGGCAGCATCATGCTGTGGGGATGTTGTCAGTGGCAGGGACTGGGAGACTAGTCAGGATTGAGGCAAAGATGAACGAGGCAGAGTACAGAGAGCTCCTTGATGAAAACCTGCTCCAGAGCACTCAGGACCTCAGAGTAGGGCGAAGGTTCACGTTCCAACCGGACAATGACCCTAAGCACACTTCCAAGACAAAACAGGAGTGGCTTTGGGACAAGTCTCTGAATCTCCTTGAGTGGCCCAGCCAGAGCCTGGACTTGAACCCGATCGAACATTTCTGAGACCTTAAAATAGCAGTGCAGCGACACTCCCCATCCAACCTGACAGAGCTTGAGAGGATCTGCAAAGAAGAATGAGAGAAACTCCCCAAATACAGGTGTGCCAAGCTTGTAGCGTCATACCCAAGAAGAGTCGAGGCTGTGTCGCTGCCTAAGGTGCTTCAACAAAGTACTGAGTAAAGGGTCTGAATTCTTATGTAAATGTGATGTTTCTGTTTTAAATTTGTAATAAATTAGCAAACATAAAAATAAAAATAATGTTTTTGCTTCGTCATTATGGGGTATTGTGTATAGTTTGGTGACAGGAAAAGGTCGTAACCTAACAAAATGTGGAAAAAGTCAAGGGTGTCTGAATACTTTCCGAAGTTACTGTATAATGTAACTATTATTGCAACTCGGTCAGGGGAGAGTCACTTGTCAGCAGGTCCAGTCAAGAGAGACGACCAAAAGGAATATGGAATAAAACAACCTGTCTAGATGTCTCTCTCTCACTCTGCAATTCTCTCTATGAAACTCGTATCTACTGTATCTGTGTACCTGTCTGTCTTGTCTTCCTCTATCTGTACCTGCAACACACCCTCTCTCCTCTCCTTCTCTCCCTCCCTCCATCTCCTTTTTTCTCTGGCTTTCTCCTTCACCCTCTTTCTTTTTCTCCATCTCTCTCACTGTATGATGAGAGTGCAGCCTGGAGCGAGGGATGTGTGATGAGAGTGCAGCCTGGAGCGAGGGATGTGTGATGAGAGTGCAGCCTGAAGCGAGGGATGTGTGATGAGTGCAGCCTGGAGCGAGGGATGTGTGATGAGATTGCAGCCTGGAGCGAGGATGTGTGAGAGTGCAGCCTGGAGCGAGGGATGTGAGAGGAGAGTGCAGCCTGGAGCGAGGATGGGATGTGAGAGTAGAGTGCAGCCTGGAGCGAGGGATGTGATGAGAGTGCAGCCTGGAGCGAGGGATGTGTGATGAGAGTGCAGCCTGGAGCGATGAGAGGAGAGTGCAGCCTGGAGCGAGTGGATGTGATGTGAGGAGTGCAGCCTGGAGCGAGGGATGTGTGCAGCCTGGAGCGAGGGATGTGATGAGAGTGCAGCCTGGAGCGAGGGATGTGAGAAGAGAGTGCAGCCTGGAGCGAGGATGGATGTGAGAGGAGAGTGCAGCCTGGAGCGATGGGATGTGTGATGAGAGTGCAGCCTGGAGCTGAGCGCAGCCTGGGCGAGGATGTGAGGAGAGCGCAGCCTGGAGCGAGGGATGTGATGAGGAGTGCAGCCTGGAGCGAGGGATGTGTGATGAGTGCAGCCTGGAGCGAGGGATGTGAGAGGAGAGTGCAGCCTGGAGCGAGGATGTGAGAGAGAGTGCAGCCTGGGAGCGAGGATGTGAGAGGAGAGTGCAGCCTGGAGCGAGGGATGTGAGAGGAGAGTGCAGCCTGGAGCGAGGGATGTGTGAGGAGAGTGCAGCCTGGAGCGAGGGATGTGTGATGAGAGTGCAGCCTGGAGCGAGAGTGATGATGTGATGAGAGTGCAGCCTGGAGCGAGGCATGTGTGATGAGAGTGCAGCCTGAGGGATGTGAGAGGAGAGTGCAGCCTGGAGCGAGGATGTGAGATGAGAGTGCAGCCTGGAGCGAGGGATGTGTGAGGAGAGTGCAGCCTGGAGTGAGGGATGTGAGATGTGCAGCCTGGAGCGAGGGATGTGAGAGGAGAGTGCAGCCTGGAGCGAGGATGGGATGTGCAGCCTGGAGCGAGGGATGTGTGATGAGAGTGCAGCCTGGCAGCCGAGGGATGTGTGAGAGTGCAGCCTGGAGCGAGGGGATGTGCCTGATGAGAGTGCAGCCTGGAGCGAGAGTGCAGCCTGTGTGATGAGAGTGCAGCCTGGAGCGAGGGATGTGAGAGGAGTGCAGCCTGTGAGTGCAGCCTGGAGCGAGGGATGTGATGAGAGGAGCCTGGAGCGAGGGATGTGAGAGAGTGCAGCCTGGAGCGAGGGATGTGAGAGGAGAGTGCAGCCTGGAGCGAGGGATGTGAGAGGAGAGTGCAGCCTGGAGCGAGGATGTGTGATGAGAGTGCAGCCTGGAGCGATGGGATGTGAGGATGTGTGATGAGAGTGCAGCCTGGGCTGGAGCCTGGAGCGGGATGTGAGAGGAGAGTGCAGCCTGGAGCGAGGGATGTGAGGAGAGTGCAGCCTGGAGCGAGGGATGTGTGAGGAGAGTGCAGCCTGGAGCGAGGGATGTGTGATGAGGAGAGTGCAGCCTGGAGCGAGGGATGTGCTGAGTGCAGCCTGGAGCGAGGGATGTGTGATGAGAGTGCAGCCTGGAGCGAGGGATGTGTGATGAGAGTGCAGCCTGGAGCGAGGATGTGTGATGAGAGTGCAGCCTGGAGCGAGGGATGTGTGATGAGAGTGCAGCCTGGAGCGAGGGATGTGTGATGAGAGTGCAGCCTGGAGCGAGGGATGTGCAGCCTGGAGCGAGGATGTGTGAGGAGAGTGCAGCCTGGAGCCGAGGGATGTGTGATGAGAGTGCAGCCTGGAGCGAGGGATGTGTGAGGAGAGTGCAGCCTGGAGCGAGGGATGTGAGAGGAGAGTGCAGCCTGGAGCGAGGGATGTGAGAGGAGAGTGCAGCCTGGAGCGAGGGATGTGTGATGAGAGTGCAGCCTGGAGCAAGGGATGTGTGATGAGTGCAGCCTGGAGCGAGGATGTGAGAGGAGAGTGCAGCCTGGAGCGAGGATGATGAGTGCAGCCTGGAGCGAGGAGAGGAGAGTGCAGCCTGGAGCGAGGATGTGATGGAGTGCAGCCTGGAGCGTGGGATGTGAGAGGAGAGTGCAGCCTGGAGCGAGGGATGTGAGGAGAGTGCAGCCTGGAGCGAGGGATGTGTGATGAGAGTGCAGCCTGGAGCGAGGGATGTGTGATGAGTGCAGCCTGGAGCGAGGGATGTGTGAGAGTGCAGCCTGGAGCGAGGATGTGTGATGAGAGTGCAGCCTGGAGCGAGGGATGTGAGAGAGAGTGTGGAGCGAGGGATGTGAGAGGAGAGTGCAGCCTGGAGCGAGGGATGTGAGAGGAGAGTGCAGCCTGGAGCGAGGGATGTGTGAGGAGAGTGCAGCCTGGAGCGAGGGATGTGTGAGGAGAGTGCAGCCTGGAGCGAGGGATGTGTGATGAGAGTGCAGCCTGGAGCGAGGATGTGTGATGAGAGTGCAGCCTGGAGCGAGGGATGTGTGATGAGAGTGCAGCCTGGAGCGAGGATGTGTGTGAGAGTGCAGCCTGGAGCGAGGATGTGAGATGAGTGCAGCCTGGGAGCGATGGGATGTGAGGGAGGAGAGTGCAGCCTGGAGCGAGGGATGTGATGAGAGTGCAGCCTGGAGCGAGGGATGAGAGGAGAGTGCAGCCTGAGGATGTGATGAGAGTGCAGCCTGGAGCGAGGGATGTGAGAGGAGAGTGCAGCCTGGAGCGAGGGATGTGTGATGAGAGTGCAGCCTGGAGCGAGGGATGTGTGATGAGAGTGCAGCCTGGAGCGAGGGATGTGCAGCCTGATGAGTGCAGCCTGGAGCGAGGATGAGAGTGCAGCCTGGAGCGAGGGATGTGTGATGAGAGTGCAGCCTGGAGCGAGGGATGTGGAGGAGAGTGCAGCCTGTGGAGAGTGCAGCCTGGAGCGAGGGATGTGTGATGAGAGTGCAGCCTGGAGCGTGGGATGTGTGAGGAGAGTGCAGCCTGGAGCGAGGGATGTGAGTGCAGCCTGGAGCGAGGGATGTGTGATGAGAGTGCAGCCTGGAGCGAGGGATGTGTGATGGATGCCTGGAGCGAGGGATGTGGAGAGTGCAGCCTGGAGCGAGGATGTGTGATGTGCAGCCTGATGTGTGAGAGTGCAGCCTGGAGCGAGGGATGTGAGAGGAGAGTGCAGCCTGGAGCGAGGGATGTGAGAGGAGAGTGCAGCATGGAGCGAGGGATGTGATGAGAGTGCAGCCTGGAGCGAGGGATGTGAGAGGAGAGTGCAGCCTGGAGCGAGGGATGTGTGATGAGAGTGCAGCCTGGAGCGAGGGATGTGAGAGAGTGCAGCCTGGAGCGAGGATGTGATGAGAGTGCAAGCGAGGGATGTGTTCTGCAGCCTGCGAGGGATGTGCAGCCTCGGCTTCACAGCAGCCTCTTCCTCCAGCCCTTGCAGCCTGGAGCTTGTGTTTGCAGCCTCGAGGATTCCTCCTCTCTTCGAGGGATTCAGCCCTCTTGAGATTGCAGCCTTTTCTCTTGGCCTCCTCTTTTCCTTCCTCTCTTCCTCCCTTCTCTTTCTCTTCCTCCCCTTCTTCCTTTCTCTTCCTCCCCTCTTCCTCCCCTCTTCCTTTTCTCTTCCTCCACTCTTTCCTTTTCTCTTCCTCCTCTCTTTCTCTTCCTCCCCTCTTCCCTTTTCTTCCTCCACTTTTTTCTTTTCTCTTCCTCCCTTCTTCCTTTACTCTTCCTCCTCTCTTCTCTTCCTCCTCTTCCTTTTCTCTTCCTCCTTCTTTTCTTTACTCTTCCTCCTCTCTTCCTTTACTCTTCCTCCTCTCTTCATCTCCTCTTTCTTTTCTCTTCCTCCACTTTTCCTTTACTCTTCCTCCTCTCTTCATCTCCTCTTCCTTTCTCTTCCTCTTTTCTTTCTCTCCCTCTTCTTCTTCCTCCTCTTCATCTTCTTTCTTTTCTCTTCCTCCACTTTTCCTTTACTCGTCTTCCTCATCTCTTCCTTTACTCTTCCTCCTCTCTTCATCTCCTGTGTTTTAATATGAGTTTCTGTCTTGAGTCCTCCAGGCTTTTCCTTTACCACTCTAGTCCTCCTCTCTTCAGCAGTCCTCAAACCCACAACCTCTCTTCCTCCCCTTTTTCTCCCCTCTTCCTACCATGGCATCATCTTCGAACTGAGTCACAGTTTTCAAACCCACAACCATGGCACCATGCTCTTTCGAACTGAGTCACAGTTTAAGTCCACACAAACCCACAACCATGGCACCACATGAGTCACAGTTTACCACAACCTAGTACCGAACAGTCACAGTTTTCAAACCCACAACCATGACACCATGCTACCGAACTGAGTCACAGTTTAAGACCCACTCAAACCCACAACCATGGCACCATGCTCTACCGAACTGAGTCACAGTTTAAGACCCACTCACACCCACAACCATGGCACCAGTACCGAACTGAGTCACAGCTTAAGACCCACTCAAACCCACAACCATGGCACCATGCTTACCGAACTGAGTCACAGTTTAAGACCCACTCAAACCCACAACCATGGCACCATGCTCTACTGAACTGAGTCACAACTTAAGACCCACTCAAACCCACAACCATGGCACCATGCTCTACCGAACTGAGTCACAGCTTAAGACCCACTCAAACCCACAACCATGGCACCATGCTCTACCGAACTGAGTCACAGCTTAAGACCCACTCAAACCCACAACCATGGCACCATGCTCTACCGAACTGAGTCACAGTTTAAGACCCACTCAAACCACAACCATGGCACCATGCTCTACTGAACTGAGTCACAATTTAAGACCAACTCAAACCCACAACCATGGCACCATGCTCTACTGAACTGAGTCACAATTTAAGACCCACTCAAACCCACAACCATGGCACCATGCTCTACCGAACTGAGTCACAGCTTAAGACCCACTCAAACCCACAGGCGATCCAGACATGGCTCTGCGCTGCCGTGGAGGTGGGACCACCTACCCACTGTTACCTTGGCAACGACTAGCAATGACGGGAAGTCCGTGTAAGCGGGAACAACATTATGGAAATGAGTGATACACTCTGTTCAACAGAGAATAAAGACGAGGAATCAAGGTGTGTATCAACTCCCACCCAAACACACCAGGTAAAGACTTGGAGAGAAACAGCTTGGCAGTTCATAAGGAAGCTGAAGTGAACTGTGCTAACCTAACCCACCTATGAAGTACAACACCACCACATTCCCATTGGTCAGGGTGTAATGACTTGTCCTACAGCTAGGGGGCAGGGTTCCCTTCTCTCACCTGTCCTGTGCCATTTAGCAGAAAGTAACAGAACAGCGAGTACATATATTATAAACTAGGTCTTTTGATCACTGATTGGCTGAAAGCCGTGGTATATCAGACCGTATACCACAGGTATGAAACAAATTGTTTACTGCTCTAATTACCTTGGTAACCAGTTTATAATAGCAATATGGCACCTCAGGGGGTTGTGGTATATGGACAATATACCACGGCTAAGGACTGTTCTTACACACGATGCAACACAACACACCCTCAGGCCTTATTGCTTAAGTATACTATGCAAGCCACCAGCGGGGACCAAACCCACAACTGTAGCATCGCTAGCGCTTTGCTCTTACCAACTGAGCCACAGAGGAGCATCACAGAACTCACCTCCAGTATGTCTATAACGACGCTCTCCTCCGGCTGCTTGGCACTGCGGACGTTCTCCAGCACGACGGAGTAGTAGACACCCTGCGGGTCCGACTGGTACAGGTTGTAGCTGTCTGTCTGGTACCACTCCTGCAGGGCCAGGAACACCTGGCTCTCATCCGTACTCACTATGTGGACGTCCTGGGGAGGGAGAGAGAGATAGAAGAAGGGATGGAGTGAGAGGAGGGGAGGGGAGGATGATGAGGGAGATGGAGGAGAGGGAAGAGGAGTTAAGTCAACAACTTCGATTTGAAATCAGAGAGACAGAGACGGAGACAGAGAGAGAGAGAGAGAGAGAGAGAGAGAGAGAGAGAGAGAGAGAGAGAGGAAGAGAGAGAGAGAGAGAGAGAGAGAGAGAGAGAGAGAGAGAGAGAGAGAGAGAGAGAGAGAGAGAGAGTGAGAGAGAGAGAGAGAGAAAACCAACCAGAAAGTCAAAACCTTTGGCAGCAGTCTTCTCATACTCATTAACCTTCATATCAAGGGTGACACAGACCAATAACCAACAACACAGGAGTACAAGAACACTATTGGCGGATCACAAAAACCCAGACATTCCTGTCATAACTTATCTCCTATATTTCTGCAGATGAGTGATTCAGTCAGTTAGAAACAGAGAGCCTGAGTCAGAGCCTGAGGTAGAGTCTGAGTCAGAGCCTGAGGTAGAGCCTGAGTCAGAGCCTGAGGTAGAGCCTGAGTCAAAGCCTGAGTCAGAGCCTGAGATAGAGCCTGAGTCAGAGCCTGAGTTAGAGCCTGAGTCAGAGCCTGAGGTAGAACCTGAGTCAGAGCCTGAGTCAGAGCCTGTAGAGCCTGAGGTAGAGCCTGACTCAGAGCCTGAGGTAGAGCCTGAGTCAGAGCCTGAGGTAGAGCCTGAGGTAGACCTGAGTCAGAGCCTGAGTCAGAGCCTGAGTCAGAGCCTGAGTCAGAGCCTGAGGTAGAGCCTGAGTCAGAGCCTGAGTCAGAGCCTGAGGTAGAGCCTGAGTCAGAGCCTGAGTCAGAGCCTGAGTAGAGCCTGAGGTAGAGCCTGAGTCAGAGCCTGAGTCAGAGCCTGAGGTAGAGCCTGAGTCAGAGCCTGAGTCAGAGCCTGAGGTAGAGCCTGAGGTAGAGCCTGAGTCAGAGCCTGAGTCAGAGCCTGAGGTAGAGCCTGAGTCAGAACCTGAGGTAGAGCCTGAGTGTGTGTGCGTGAGAGAGAGAGAGAGACAGACACATGTGAGTAGATGTGTTTATGTTTATGTGAGTTCACTATTCCCTTATGAACCTATTCTGCATTGATTGAGTCAAACTTCCTCTTCGTGTTTAAAGATCCCCCCCGCAGGGTATTCAGACTTGGCATTGAAGAGGCAGTAAACTCCAACTCTGGAAGACATCCACGTTCACAACAGCCACCCATCCACCTGTGTTACACTGCTCAAACGCTAGTGAATGATCCTGTATGGAGTTACGTAGATATATAGGTACCAGAGAGGGAGTGGAGTTACGTAGATATATAGGAACCAGAGAGGGAGAGTGGAGTTACGTAGATATATCGGAACCAGACAGAGAGGGAGTGGAGTTACGTAGATATATAGGAACCAGACAGAGAGGGAGTGGAGTTACGTAGATATATAGGAACCAGACAGAGAGGGAGTGGAGTTACGTAGATATATAGGCACCAGACAGAGAGGGAGAGTGGAGTTACGTAGATATATAGGAACCAGAGAGGGAGTGGAGTTACGTAGATATATAGGTACCAGACAGAGAGGGAGAGTGGAGTTACATAGATATATAGGTACCAGACAGAGAGGGAGAGTGGAGTTACGTAGATATATAGGTACCAGACAGAGAGGGAGAGTGGAGTTACATAGATATATAGGTACCAGACAGAGAGGGAGAGTGGAGTTACATAGATATATAGGTACCAGACAGAGAGGGAGAGTGGAGTTACGTAGATATATAGGTACCAGAGAGGGAGAGTGGAGTTATGTAGATATACAACAACCAGACATAGAGGGAGAGTGGAGTTACGTAGATATATAGGTACCAGAGAGGGAGAGTGGAGTTAAGTAGATATACAACAACCAGACATAGAGGGAAAGTGGAGTTACGTAGATATATAGGTACCAGAGAGGGAGAGTGGAGTTACGTAGATATACAACAACCAGACATAGAGGGAGAGTGGAGTTACGTAGATATGTAGGTACCAGAGAGGGAGAGTGGAGTTACGTAGATATACAGGAACCAGACAGAGAGGGAGAGTGGAGTTATGTAGATATATAGGATACAGACAGAGAAGCAGAGAGTAGAGTTATGTAGATATATAGGATACAGACAGAGAGGGAGAGAGTGGAGTTATGTAGATATATAGGATACAGAGAGAGAGGGAGAGAGTGGAGTTATATAGATATATAGGATACAGACAGAGAGGGAGAGAGTGGAGTTATGTAGATATATAGGATACAGACAGAGAGGGAGAGAGTGGAGTTATGTAGATTTACAGGAACCAGACAGAGAGGGAGAGTGGAGTTACGTAGATATATAGGATACAGACAGAGAGGGAGAGAGTGGAGTTACGTAGATATATAGGATACAGACAGAGGGAGAGAGTGGAGTTATGTAGATATATAGGATACAGACAGAGAGGGAGAGAGTGGAGTTATGTAGATATATAGGATACAGACAATGAGGGAGAGAGTGGAGTTATATAGATATATAGGATACAGACAGAGAGGGAGAGAGTGGATTTATGTAGATATATAGGATACAGACAGAGAAGCAGAGAGTGGAGTTATATAGATATGCTATGGACGAGCAGCTCAAACACACAACCTCAGAAGCACACACACGCACACGCACACACACACACACACACACACACACACACACACACACACACACACACACACACACACACACACACACACACATGCACACACACACACACACACACACACACACACGCACACACACGCACACACATGCACACACACACACACACACACACCACCACCACTCCATACAATGTGTACTCGATACATACACAATAGTTAATTGCTTTGGGGGTAAGCTGTGGTCATCTATGAACCGGTTCTTTCTGTGGCCAAACAACATGTGTTTGACTGTGCTGCCAACAAGTACACAATGCATTATCCTTAGGAAGTTAGACAGCTGAAACAGGCCTGTATATGTGTTCAGGCACGCAAAGACACCAAAACAAAGGATCACGTTGAACAAAACCTACTGGGCTATGTATTCTGTATGATGTCATTTGTTGGAGCAGTCAGCATTATTCACATAAAGGGAGACGGAGAACACAGCAGATGTGTCTGTGCAATATGAAAAGTCAAAAGCCTGCAAATGATCTCGTATAATAAGACTTATTCAAGTGTTGACAGAACACTTTGTGTTGAGACTGACAGTTATAGGTTGAGTTACGGCTTCGAGAGGAGAACTCATTCTGGTTCAAGCGAGAACAAAGTGGTGCATGATGGTCCGTGATGAATAAGCATAGAACTGAATAGAGCATGTAGTATTAGATGTGGGATGTAGTGTAGGATCTGTCTCTGTGTGGTCGAGATAAACATGGTGGGATTGTGGGGGGGGGGCAGGGGGGGTCCTCTCTCTCTCTCTCTCTCTCTCTCTCTCTCTCTCTCGCTCTCTCTCTCGCTCTCTCTCTCGCTCTCTCGATCGCTCTCTCTCTCTCTCTCTATCTCTCTTTGTCCATCTGTCCAGTCTGCTACTAGTCACAGTCCCCTGTATCCTACCATGATAACCACACTCTGGATCGAAGATCGAAGATCCTCCATCCATCAATATCAGGGGCAAAGGAACCGCCATCCCCCGACAGATGGGGGCCTCTCACTGGGTAAAATATTAGAGGGCCTGGCCCTTGAACTCAGATGAACCCCCTGAACCCAAATCTTAAAAAGTGTCTTTCTCATTGTCACAAATGTTTCAAATATTTTTTCCCTCAGAGATATTTATTCATATTCATTTATTTCTATGATTTATCCGCTGGAGGACATAAAAGCATCTTTAAAGAATTAATAAGGAGTTTTACTGAAAACATCTTTGTATGCAAGGCTGGGGGAGAACACTGTTGACAATTCATTAAACTTCCGCACGGGCATAACATTTCCGACAACAAAGTGTAGATTAGCATAGCTGAATGGATAAACCCGGCTCATGTTAGTGTGGGAGAATGAGACTCTGGTGCAGCTGTCACTGCGTGGCTTTGTCTTGAACCCGAGAGTATAGATTAGCAGACAGTATTCTTCCATTCTCTCCCATCGAGACTTTAAGACACATTCATAGCAGCTGACTGGGGTAGAGATGGATGAAAATAAATAATATGAGGGAATAGATTG